>NW_026109157.1:7500-27500 GCF_024516045.1 Bombus affinis
TCTCTCTCGGGGGGGATATCGTCGCGCACCCCGGATCCGAGCTCGGTCCCGTGCCTTGGCCTCCCGCGGATCTTCCTTGCTGCGAGGCTTCCGTGGCGGTTTTACCGTCGCGGTCGTTCTCTTCGGCCGCCATTCAACGCTCAGCTCAGAACTGGCACGGACTAGGGGAATCCGACTGTCTAATTAAAACAAAGCATTGCGATGGCCCCCAAGGGTGTTGACGCAATGTGATTTCTGCCCAGTGCTCTGAATGTCAACGTGAAGAAATTCAAAAAAGCGCGGGTAAACGGCGGGAGTAACTATGACTCTCTTAAGGTAGCCAAATGCCTCGTCATCTAATTAGTGACGCGCATGAATGGATTAACGAGATTCCCTCTGTCCCTATCTACTTCCCGCAGGGAGGGCTCGCTTTGCGAGCCTATGGGGGCTGGCAAACCCACGTTCCCGCAGCCAGGGGGACCGTCGGGACAAGCGTCCCGTTACGTGAGTCCCTATGTACACCGCAAGGAAGGTTGCCGGCGGAGAGAGGCAGCCTCACTCTCTCCAAGGGGCCTTGGGTAGTAGCGCACCCACGATCCTGATGCCAAGGGTGGGACCGTCGGGGAAAGTTCAGGGTTTGTAGGCGCCCTGTAAGCCCCGCTTACGTGAGTCCCATCTGGGTCTGCCGAGCTCGGTTAGCAGGACGCCGGGCCGGTAGTGACGTGGCCGTACATCCACACGATAGTCCCACCAGCGACTTAGGCTGGTACCACGGGCGGGTCGAGTTATAGCCCGGAGGGAGTAGCGACCCCTCTGCTCGGCCAAAAATGGGTATGGACTCGTGGTGGCAGTGGTTGATGGCCAAGATGCTGGCAAGAGGGCCGAGTTAAGGTGTTCGTCCTACACCGAATGGTCTACGGCGTGTGAGCAGCGTCCCAACTGCTCCGGTACCGTCCCGGTAGACGGTAGGGCTTAGAAAGGGCCCCGTTCGACCTGAGACGAGCGACAGCCCCTGCAGGCCTAGCTAATCCAGGAAGCAGGGCACTGTGTGCCTTGCGCGATGGTTGGGCGTTTACCCAACCCCAATTGGTCCAGGGGACCCGGGTTACTGTATGGACAAAAAGTCTGGGAAAGTACCCGTTACCAAAAATTGCATATATGTATGCATATATGTATATGTCCCTATCTACTTCCCGCAGGGAGGGCTCGCTTTGCGAGCCTATGGGGGCTGGCAAACCCACGTTCCCGCAGCCAGGGGGACCGTCGGGACAAGCGTCCCGTTACGTGAGTCCCTATGTACACCGCAAGGAAGGTTGCCGGCGGAGAGAGGCAGCCTCACTCTCTCCAAGGGGCCTTGGGTAGTAGCGCACCCACGATCCTGATGCCAAGGGTGGGACCGTCGGGGAAAGTTCAGGGTTTGTAGGCGCCCTGTAAGCCCCGCTTACGTGAGTCCCATCTGGGTCTGCCGAGCTCGGTTAGCAGGACGCCGGGCCGGTAGTGACGTGGCCGTACATCCACACGATAGTCCCACCAGCGACTTAGGCTGGTACCACGGGCGGGTCGAGTTATAGCCCGGAGGGAGTAGCGACCCCTCTGCTCGGCCAAAAATGGGTATGGACTCGTGGTGGCAGTGGTTGATGGCCAAGATGCTGGCAAGAGGGCCGAGTTAAGGTGTTCGTCCTACACCGAATGGTCTACGGCGTGTGAGCAGCGTCCCAACTGCTCCGGTACCGTCCCGGTAGACGGTAGGGCTTAGAAAGGGCCCCGTTCGACCTGAGACGAGCGACAGCCCCTGCAGGCCTAGCTAATCCAGGAAGCAGGGCACTGTGTGCCTTGCGCGATGGTTGGGCGTTTACCCAACCCCAATTGGTCCAGGGGACCCGGGTTACTGTATGGACAAAAAGTCTGGGAAAGTACCCGTTACCAAAAATTGCATATATGTATGTATATGTATGTCCCTATCTACTAGTTTCCAAGATGGCGGCAAGTGGGACGGACGCGTGCACGTCGCTCCGCAGTCTATAAACGAAAAAACCGGGCAAATTAAAAAGTTCGGGCGTAAAAATTAATTTAAAGCAAAGTGGGAGTGCCGAGGAAAACGTGTAGTTAAAAAGAATCGTGGAGATCGCCGAATTCAGAGCGAAAAAAGCTAATGTAAATCGCCACGTGCGAAAAGTGAGGTTAGCTGACGCGACGGATAGGGAAAACCGAAAAATCAAAGATCTCGGGAGCGAAAAATAATTCAATAGGCAGAGTTAGTGCTTAAAATAAAGTGCATGCAAAAATATTAGTGGAGATTTCCGCAATAAGCGCGGAAAAAGCAAAGAAAGTGCCGCGTGTGCGAAGCGAGGTTAGGCCACGTGGCGGACAAAAACGCGTAAATCGAAGATCTCGGGCACGAAACTAAAATAATAGGTAGTGCGAGTGCTAAAAAACATAGTGCACACCGAAAGTTTAGTGAAAATTGCCGCAATAAGCGCGGAAAAACAAAAGAAAGTGCCGCGTGCGCGAAGTGAGGTTAGGCCACGTGGCGGACAAAAACGCGAAAATCGAAGATCTCGGGCACGAAAACTAAAATAATAGATAGTGCGAGTGCTAAAAACATAGTGCACACCGAAAGTTTAGTGGAAATTGCCGCAATAAGCGCGAGAAAAGCAAAACAAAGTGCCACGTGCGGGAGGATAGGTTAGCGGACGCGCGGCAGCCATCTTGGGTCGAGCGACCGAAGCGCCGCCGCCCGGGCATCTTGGGAACCAAGAGCACGCTGCTAGGCGGCAAATTCAAATTCAAATTCAAACCCAGGGGTTTTGAACTGTGAAGAGCACGCCGCCGGACTCAGCGCGGGAGTGCTCGCGGGAACAAAGCGCCAACTGAAAGTCCGCGAGGGGGATTCAATACGCCGCTGGACATAGCCACCGGGAAGCGAACAGCCGCAGCGGCAGCCGCAAGAAGCGGCAAGGAGCCGGTGATGCCGACGCTAGGGCACTCGTCGCCAGGCGCAGAGGCCAGAGTGGTCCTCCAACCCCTGAGGAAACAGATGGAAAAGAACGAGGCCACTCCAAGCCCGAGGATACCAGAGAAGACGATGAGAGCAAGCCTGGGGAGAAACAACCCCCCCAGAGATGAGGAGAGATTGGCCGGGGAGGATAAGCGGCAAGTGCCCGATATAAAGGCACAGGCCAGTGACATAGAGAGGAAGGTCACGGCGTTCTGCTTAGACTCGGCCAGGAAAATAAACAAGGAACACGCCGCAGTAATCCTACGGCACTTCAAAGAAATGAGGGGCATTGTTGACGAGCTACTGCTCCATAATAGCTACCTGACAGGCAGGCTAGAGCAGAGTGCCGGAGATGAGAAGAATAAGGAAACGGCGATAATGAACGCCGTCAACAAAGCAACCAGGCGGCTAGAAACAGCCGTCTTGAGAACGACGCAGCAGGAACAGAGGGAGCCGACATATGCCGAAAAAGTAAAGATAACGAGCAACAAGGTCGAGCAGACGGCGGTCAAGCCGCCCAAAAATGTGGTCATAATTCGACCGGAAAGAGAAGGCGGCGAGATTCAAACGAGCGAAGAAGCACTTGACGCGGTGTTCACCCTAGTGAATCCCCGCAAGAGAGGAATCCAAGTTACGGCCGTCCGGAAAATAAAGGGAAACGGCCTAGCCGTTGAGACGACGAAGCCGGAGAGCCTAAAAGAGTTCACCGAGAACTCGAAACTAAAGGAGGCTGGACTAAAAGCTAGCACGCCGCAGCGGAGACCCCCCAGGATGATCATCTACGACGTCCCGAGGGACATTCCAGAGAAGGAGATCCTGGCCTGCATGAGGAAGCAGAACCAAGAAAGACTAAATGAGGACGACGTTGCAGCCATCAAGTTCTGCTTCAGGACCGGCAGAAAGGATCAAGAGGAGACGAACTGGGTCATCGAAGTGCCCCCCCAGGTAAGGGAGAAACTATTGAAAGGTAAGATCTTCCTCTCATGGAATGCCTGCAAAGTTAAAGATTACATAGCAATTAGTCGCTGCTACAAGTGTCAAGGATACGGACACGTGGCAAAATATTGCCGCGTTAACTACGAAATCTGCGCGCACTGTGCAGAAAGTGGGCACAGCACTAAAGAGTGCAAAGATAAGGATGGGCACGCCACCTGCGTAAACTGCAAGAGAGCAGGGAGGAAGGGCGACCACGCAGCTTCCAACGCGAAATGCCCAATGTATACGAAAGCCTTGGAAGCAATAATAGCAAGGACGCAATATGTATAAAGAGCAACGCAGGGACAGAAGAGGACTTGGGAGGAAAAGGGAAATAAGGATCCTGCAGCACAACATGCAGCGATCCAAAACAACTCCTTATGAGATCCGGACGCAAATGGACGCCGATGGGGATGACATAATATTAATGCAAGAACCATACAGCGTCGATGGGAAAATACCCGGATTCGGCACAGGAGTCGCGATCGCCTGCAGAGGGTCGAAGCACAACCCGCCAATGGCGGCCGTAGGGATAAAATCAGAGACCCTAACGCCCCTCGAGGTCGCCGAACTCTGCACAACACACTGTTCCTGCGTGCAGATAAGCGACGGGGAAACAGAGGTGTACGCGGCAAGCCTGTACTTTCCGCCGACAGGAAACATCGAGGTCGGCGTGCAACAGTTGGAGAAGGTACTACGGTGTCTCAGAGGCAAGAGGATCATCATCGGCCTGGATGCGAACGCAAAATCACCGCTGTGGTGCAGCAGGAGCACCGACGACAGAGGCGAGGCCCTAGAGGCAGTCATAGCGCAGTACGGTCTCCATGTCCTGAATCAACCAGGACAACCCCACACGTTTGAAACAACTCGAGGGCGATCAAACATAGACGTGACGATGGCGAGCCCAGAGGCAATACTCCTTGTAAAGGGCTGGAGGATACGCGAAGATGGTACCTCCAGTGACCACCGGATACTGGAGACGCTCCTCGACTTCGGGACGAGAAGCACCACACCGCAGCTTCAGGAAAGACGCTATAACACGCGAAAAGCCAACTGGGAGGTATTTCAGAGTGCCCTCACAGAGAAAATGGAGGCACTCAAAGAAACAACCCTCCAGCAGGCAGAGGACGTCGAAAGAATGGCCGGGCAACTCCAGGCAACCCTGATAGGTGCCTGCGACACCGCCATCCCAAAGAAGAAATGGTACTACAGGTCAGTACCCTGGTGGACGCCCGAACTCACCAGAGCAAAGAGAAACACCTACCAGGCGAGAAGAAGGTATCAGGGGGCCAGGGACCCCGCTACGAGGGAGCAGGAGAAGCTGCGGTACAGGTCAACACGAAAGGAGTATAAGAGGATGCTGGCAAGAGCAAAAATCCAGAGCTGGCAGGACTTCGTCACCAAAGAGGGTAACAGGGAACCTTGGGGCATCGCTTACAAAACAGTCGCAAGGAAACTCAGAGGAGAGGAAACAACATCGACGCTGAAGACGCCGCTCGGATATACCTCCAACTGGCGAACGACCGCGGCAGCGATGTTGTCCGCACTTCTACCCGACGACGAGGAAGACACCGAAACGGAGGAGCAGAAGGAAATAAGGCGGAACTCGACAAACCCCCCCAACGTAGAAGACACCCCTGAATTCAGCTTCGAGGAACTCAGTGACGCCGTGAAACGGCTGAGGAAGGGGAAGTGCCCAGGCCCCGACCTGATTGAGGTCGAAATAATCCAACGGGCCTGGGGAAGAATACACCAGGAGCTCCTAAGGCTCATGAACGGCTGCCTCGCCTGGGGAATATTCCCCAAACGGTGGAAGGTCGCAAATGTTATCACCATCCCCAAGGGACCGGATCGGGACAGAAGCAATCCGAAATCCTACAGGCCAATCTGTCTGCTCTCCATGATAGGCAAGCTGCTAGAAAGGCTAATGGCCACCAGGATGGCACCTATCTTCCACGACCACGCGCTCTCCTCCGACAGACAATATGGCTTTCGCCCCGGAAGATCGACGGTGGACGCGATCATCAAGCTCCGCGAGAAAATCGAGCAAATGAGCGAGAAGAGGTACGTCCTCGCAATAGCACTCGATATATCAGGAGCCTTCGACAACGTCTGGTGGCCGAACGTGCTGCACGAGCTCAAAAGAAGAGAATGCCCCGACAACCTGTACCGGTTAACAAGGAGCTACTTCTCCGAAAGAACCGTACAGATTGCTGGGAAAAACGAAGCAGTGAGCAAGCCCGTCACGAAAGGATGCCCGCAGGGATCGGTACTGGGACCAAGTTTCTGGAATCTCGTATTTGATGACCTGCTGGCTGAGCTAGCGGGAAACGCGACAGGGTGCGAACCCATCGCGTACGCGGACGACATCGTGATTCTAATTGCCGTCTCTCAACAACAACAACGGAGGAGGAGGAAAAGAGAGAGATCTCTCTCAACAACAACAACAACGGAGGAGGAGGAAAAGAGAGAGATGGCACAGAAAACGGAGATGCTGCTCGTCAAAGGTAAGCTGGACGCGGAGAGGCCACCGATTATTAAGATTAGCGGCAGGAATATAAGGATGGAGCAGGCAATCAAATACCTCGGAGTGCACCTCGAAGGAGGGCTAAAAGTCAACAAGCACGTGGAGGCAATAACAGGTAAGTGTCAAAAACTCTTCAACAGCCTCGCGAGGGTGGCCAAGGCGAAATGGGGACTCGGACACGCAGCCATGCGTACTCTGTACAGAGGGCTGTACGAGCCGATAACCACATACGCCGCAGCCGGCTGGAGCGACCTACTGAAAGGGAAAGCGAGGAGCAAGCTGATAAGGTCACAGAGGATGGCACTCCTCCGAGTGACCAAGGCCTATAGAACCACGTCAACCGAGGCACTGCAGGTTATCGCAGGAGTCATTCCTATTGACCTCCTAGTCGAAATCAGGGCAAGACTCCACAATAAGAAGAGGAGGCGCGACGAAGCGCCCGACGAGAAATCCATTGTCGGCGAGGCGTTAGATAAGTGGCAAGAGCGCTGGCAAACAACGCCAAAGGGCAGGACGACCTTCGACTACTTTGCTAGCATCAAGGACAGACTGGAGAACCGCTGGGTGAGACCCGACCACTACACGACACAGTTCATTAGCGGCCACGGGGATTTCAACGGTAAGCTCAAGTCATTCAACCTCAGCGAATTGGACACATGTGAATGCGGCGAAATAGAAACCGCCCATCACATCTTAGAAGACTGTCCAATCTTCGATGAAGAAAGGCAGGAATTCCGAAATGCACTGGGAGAACTCGATCTGCGCTGGCCGGAAGAAAAGCGGGAGTACGTAACAAAAGACGTATACCCCCACTTCTGTCAGTTTGCAAGGAAAGTACTCCAAGCGAAGGAGGAGAAGAGAAGGAACGCCCTACGAGAAATGGGAGGTGCAACGCAGCCAGGGCGACTGCCAGGAAGAGGATCGACGCAACTGGAGGGGCAGGCAGGCCGGCCTCTAAGGCATAGTCCAAGACTGGCCCAGTGCGTGCCCGTACAACGACGGGAACAAGAGGAAGAAACCAACGAAGAGGGACTCTCCGAAGAAGAAGACGGCGACACCCAATAGTAGAGGAGCAGGAAGGAGACGAAGAAGAAGAAGATAAAACAGCGAAGAAGGGATACACGCACGAAAACACAGGACCCATGACAGGACAATACACAAAACACTGGGAACAGGAAGAGAACTAAGGATAAGAGGACAAGAAAACCAACACGAGCCGGAGATAAGACCTGCGACCGTCAGTGCAGGCGACGCTCACGCAAATGAGTGCCGTGACGGTGCAGGGACAATCGGCTGCAAAGCCAACCTGCTGGGACCGAGCTATATGCTGGCAGCTCCGCCTCCCCGTGGCCCCCGCTGGTAACGGTGCTGCGCGATGCGCGCATCGCGCGGCGCCGGCTAAGCGAGCTGCCGCCCGAAAGGGTAGGTTCAACTTGCCCACTGACCCGAAAGGAGAGGGCAGGGTTTTTCCAAGTCGCGCGCCGACCACCTATGCGCGCCGTTCCCCGGGCATTGGACGTCAGAAAGTAGGATATAAATAACATCTAGCGAAGCCAGTATGAGTGCTACACTCCGGGAATGGCGTGGCCGGCCCAACGGTCGAGCCCCTAATCGCTCAATACTACTTGTCCCTATCTACTTTTCCCGCAGGGAGGGCTCGCTTTGCGAGCCTATGGGGGCTGGCAAACCCACGTTCCCGCAGCCAGGGGGACCGTCGGGACAAGCGTCCCGTTACGTGAGTCCCTATGTACACCGCAAGGAAGGTTGCCGGCGGAGAGAGGCAGCCTCACTCTCTCCAAGGGGCCTTGGGTAGTAGCGCACCCACGATCCTGATGCCAAGGGTGGGACCGTCGGGGAAAGTTCAGGGTTTGTAGGCGCCCTGTAAGCCCCGCTTACGTGAGTCCCATCTGGGTCTGCCGAGCTCGGTTAGCAGGACGCCGGGCCGGTAGTGACGTGGCCGTACATCCACACGATAGTCCCACCAGCGACTTAGGCTGGTACCACGGGCGGGTCGAGTTATAGCCCGGAGGGAGTAGCGACCCCTCTGCTCGGCCAAAAATGGGTATGGACTCGTGGTGGCAGTGGTTGATGGCCAAGATGCTGGCAAGAGGGCCGAGTTAAGGTGTTCGTCCTACACCGAATGGTCTACGGCGTGTGAGCAGCGTCCCAACTGCTCCGGTACCGTCCCGGTAGACGGTAGGGCTTAGAAAGGGCCCCGTTCGACCTGAGACGAGCGACAGCCCCTGCAGGCCTAGCTAATCCAGGAAGCAGGGCACTGTGTGCCTTGCGCGATGGTTGGGCGTTTACCCAACCCCAATTGGTCCAGGGGACCCGGGTTACTGTATGGACAAAAAGTCTGGGAAAGTACCCGTTACCAAAAATTGCATATATGTATGTATATGTATGTCCCTATCTACTAGTTTCCAAGATGGCGGCAAGTGGGACGGACGCGTGCACGTCGCTCCGCAGTCTATAAACGAAAAAACCGGGCAAATTAAAAAGTTCGGGCGTAAAAATTAATTTAAAGCAAAGTGGGAGTGCCGAGGAAAACGTGTAGTTAAAAAGAATCGTGGAGATCGCCGAATTCAGAGCGAAAAAAGCTAATGTAAATCGCCACGTGCGAAAAGTGAGGTTAGCTGACGCGACGGATAGGGAAAACCGAAAAATCAAAGATCTCGGGAGCGAAAAATAATTCAATAGGCAGAGTTAGTGCTTAAAATAAAGTGCATGCAAAAATATTAGTGGAGATTTCCGCAATAAGCGCGGAAAAAGCAAAGAAAGTGCCGCGTGTGCGAAGCGAGGTTAGGCCACGTGGCGGACAAAAACGCGTAAATCGAAGATCTCGGGCACGGAACTAAAATAATAGGTAGTGCGAGTGCTAAAAAACATAGTGCACACCGAAAGTTTAGTGAAAATTGCCGCAATAAGCGCGGAAAAACAAAAGAAAGTGCCGCGTGCGCGAAGTGAGGTTAGGCCACGTGGCGGACAAAAACGCGAAAATCGAAGATCTCGGGCACGAAAACTAAAATAATAGATAGTGCGAGTGCTAAAAACATAGTGCACACCGAAAGTTTAGTGGAAATTGCCGCAATAAGCGCGAGAAAAGCAAAACAAAGTGCCACGTGCGGGAGGATAGGTTAGCGGACGCGCGGCAGCCATCTTGGGTCGAGCGACCGAAGCGCCGCCGCCCGGGCATCTTGGGAACCAAGAGCACGCTGCTAGGCGGCAAATTCAAATTCAAATTCAAACCCAGGGGTTTTGAACTGTGAAGAGCACGCCGCCCGGACTCAGCGCGGGAGTGCTCGCGGGAACAAAGCGCCAACTGAAAGTCCGCGAGGGGGATTCAATACGCCGCTGGACATAGCCACCGGGAAGCGAACAGCCGCAGCGGCAGCCGCAAGAAGCGGCAAGGAGCCGGTGATGCCGACGCTAGGGCACTCGTCGCCAGGCGCAGAGGCCAGAGTGGTCCTCCAACCCCTGAGGAAACAGATGGAAAAGAACGAGGCCACTCCAAGCCCGAGGATACCAGAGAAGACGATGAGAGCAGGCCTGGGGAGAAACAACCCCCCCAGAGATGAGGAGAGATTGGCCGGGGAGGATAAGCGGCAAGTGCCCGATATAAAGGCACAGGCCAGTGACATAGAGAGGAAGGTCACGGCGTTCTGCTTAGACTCGGCCAGGAAAATAAACAAGGAACACGCCGCAGTAATCCTACGGCACTTCAAAGAAATGAGGGGCATTGTTGACGAGCTACTGCTCCATAATAGCTACCTGACAGGCAGGCTAGAGCAGAGTGCCGGAGATGAGAAGAACAAGGAAACGGCGATAATGAACGCCGTCAACAAAGCAACCAGGCGGCTAGAAACAGCCGTCTTGAGAACGACGCAGCAGGAACAGAGGGAGCCGACATACGCCGAAAAAGTAAAGATAACGAGCAACAAGGTCGAGCAGACGGCGGTCAAGCCGCCCAAAAATGTGGTCATAATTCGACCGGAAAGAGAAGGTGGCGAGATTCAAACGAGCGAAGAAGCACTTGACGCGGTGTTCACCCTAGTGAATCCCCGCAAGAGAGGAATCCAAGTTACGGCCGTCCGGAAAATAAAGGGAAACGGCCTAGCCGTTGAGACGACGAAGCCGGAGAGCCTAAAAGAGTTCACCGAGAACTCGAAACTAAAGGAGGCTGGACTAAAAGCTAGCACGCCGCAGCGGAGACCCCCCAGGATGATCATCTACGACGTCCCGAGGGACATTCCAGAGAAGGAGATCCTGGCCTGCATGAGGAAGCAGAACCAAGAAAGACTAAATGAGGACGACGTTGCAGCCATCAAGTTCTGCTTCAGGACCGGCAGAAAGGATCAAGAGGAGACGAACTGGGTCATCGAAGTGCCCCCCCAGGTAAGGGAGAAACTATTGAAAGGTAAGATCTTCCTCTCATGGAATGCCTGCAAAGTTAAAGATTACATAGCAATTAGTCGCTGCTACAAGTGTCAAGGATACGGACACGTGGCAAAATATTGCCGCGTTAACTACGAAATCTGCGCGCACTGTGCAGAAAGTGGGCACAGCACTAAAGAGTGCAAAGATAAGGATGGGCACGCCACCTGCGTAAACTGCAAGAGAGCAGGGAGGAAGGGAGACCACGCAGCTTCCAACGCGAAATGCCCAATGTATACGAAAGCCTTGGAAGCAATAATAGCAAGGACGCAATATGTATAAAGAGCAACGCAGGGACAGAAGAGGACTTGGGAGGAAAAGGGAAATAAGGATCCTGCAGCACAACATGCAGCGATCCAAAACAACTCCTTATGAGATCCGGACGCAAATGGACGCCGATGGGGATGACATAATATTAATGCAAGAACCATACAGCGTCGATGGGAAAATACCCGGATTCGGCACAGGAGTCGCGATCGCCTGCAGAGGGTCGAAGCACAACCCGCCAATGGCGGCCGTAGGGATAAAATCAGAGACCCTAACGCCCCTCGAGGTCGCCGAACTCTGCACAACACACTGTTCCTGCGTGCAGATAAGCGACGGGGAAACAGAGGTGTACGTGGCAAGCCTGTACTTTCCGCCGACAGGAAACATCGAGGTCGGCGTGCAACAGTTGGAGAAGGTACTACGGTGTCTCAGAGGCAAGAGGATCATCATCGGCCTGGATGCGAACGCAAAATCACCGCTGTGGTGCAGCAGGAGCACCGACGACAGAGGCGAGGCCCTAGAGGCAGTCATAGCGCAGTACGGTCTCCATGTCCTGAATCAACCAGGACAACCCCACACGTTTGAAACAACTCGAGGGCGATCAAACATAGACGTGACGATGGCGAGCCCAGAGGCAATACTCCTCGTAAAGGGCTGGAGGATACGCGAAGATGGTACCTCCAGTGACCACCGGATACTGGAGACGCTCCTCGACTTCGGGACGAGAAGCACCACACCGCAGCTTCAGGAAAGACGCTATAACACGCGAAAAGCCAACTGGGAGGTATTTCAGAGTGTCCTCACAGAGAAAATGGAGGCACTCAAAGAAACAACCCTCCAGCAGGCAGAGGACGTCGAAAGAATGGCCGGGCAACTCCAGGCAACCCTGATAGGTGCCTGCGACACCGCCATCCCAAAGAAGAAATGGTACTACAGGTCAGTACCCTGGTGGACGCCCGAGCTCACCAGAGCAAAGAGAAACACCTACCAGGCGAGAAGAAGGTATCAGGGGGCCAGGGACCCCGCAACGAGGGAGCAGGAGAAGCTGCGGTATAGGTCAACACGAAAGGAGTATAAGAGGATGCTGGCAAGAGCAAAAATCCAGAGCTGGCAGGACTTCGTCACCAAAGAGGGTAACAGGGAACCTTGGGGCATCGCTTACAAAACAGTCGCAAGGAAACTCAGAGGAGAGGAAACAACATCGACGCTGAAGACGCCGCTCGGATATACCTCCAACTGGCGAACGACCGCGGCAGCGATGTTGTCCGCACTTCTACCCGACGACGAGGAAGACACCGAAACGGAGGAGCAGAAGGAGATAAGGCGGAACTCGACAAACCCCCCCAACGTAGAAGACACCCCTGAATTCAGCTTCGAGGAACTCAGTGACGCCGTGAAACGGCTGAGGAAGGGGAAGTGCCCAGGCCCCGACCTGATTGAGGTCGAAATAATCCAACGGGCCTGGGGAAGAATACACCAGGAGCTCCTAAGGCTCATGAACGGCTGCCTCGCCTGGGGAATATTCCCCAAACGGTGGAAGGTCGCAAATGTTATCACCATCCCCAAGGGACCGGATCGGGACAGAAGCAATCCGAAATCCTACAGGCCAATCTGTCTGCTCTCCATGATAGGCAAGCTGCTAGAAAGGCTAATGGCCACCAGGATGGCACCTATCTTCCACGACCACGCGCTCTCCTCCGACAGACAATATGGCTTTCGCCCCGGAAGATCGACGGTGGACGCGATCATCAAGCTCCGCGAGAAAATCGAGCAAATGAGCGAGAAGAGGTACGTCCTCGCAATAGCACTCGATATATCAGGAGCCTTCGACAACGTCTGGTGGCCGAACGTGCTGCACGAGCTCAAAAGAAGAGAATGCCCCGACAACCTGTACCGGTTAACAAGGAGCTACTTCTCCGAAAGAACCGTACAGATTGCTGGGAAAAACGAAGCAGTGAGCAAGCCCGTCACGAAAGGATGCCCGCAGGGATCGGTACTGGGACCAAGTTTCTGGAATCTCGTATTTGATGACCTGCTGGCTGAGCTAGCGGAAAACGCGACTGGGTGCGAACCCATCGCGTACGCGGACGACATCGTGATTCTAATTGCCGGCAACACGAGGAACGAGCTCCAGGAAAAAGGACAGGAGGTAGTTACCCGAGTCTCTACCTGGTGCACCAGGAAGAAGCTAACGTTATCGGCACAGAAAACGGAGATGCTGCTCGTCAAAGGTAAGCTGGACGCGGAGAGGCCACCGATTATTAAGATTAGCGGCAGGAATATAAGGATGGAGCAGGCAATCAAATACCTTGGAGTGCACCTCGAAGGAGGGCTAAAAGTCAACAAGCACGTGGAGGCAATAACAGGTAAGTGTCAAAAACTCTTCAACAGCCTCGCGAGGGTGGCCAAGGCGAAATGGGGACTCGGACACGCGGCCATGCGTACTCTGTACAGAGGGCTGTACGAGCCGATAACCACATACGCCGCAGCCGGCTGGAGCGACCTACTGAAAGGGAAAGCGAGGAGCAAGCTGATAAGGTCACAGAGGATGGCACTCCTCCGAGTGACCAAGGCCTATAGAACCGCGTCAACCGAGGCACTGCAGGTTATCGCCGGAGTCATTCCTATTGACCTCCTAGTCGAAATCAGGGCAAGACTCCACAATAAGAAGAGGAGGCGCGACGAAGCGCCCGACGAGAAATCCATTGTCGGCGAGGCGTTAGATAAGTGGCAAGAGCGCTGGCAAACAACGCCAAAGGGCAGGACGACCTTCGACTACTTTGCTAGCATCAAGGACAGACTGGAGAACCGCTGGGTGAGACCCGACCACTACACGACACAGTTCATTAGTGGCCACGGGGATTTCAACGGTAAGCTCAAGTCATTCAACCTCAGCGAATTGGACACATGTGAATGCGGCGAAATAGAAACCGCCCATCACATCTTAGAAGACTGTCCAATCTTCGATGAAGAAAGGCAGGAATTCCGAAATGCACTGGGAGAACTCGATCTGCGCTGGCCGGAAGAAAAGCGGGAGTACGTAACAAAAGACGTATACCCCCACTTCTGTCAGTTTGCAAGGAAAGTACTCCAAGCGAAGGAGGAGAAGAGAAGGAACGCCCTAGAAATGGGAGGCGCAACGCAGCCAGGGCGACTGCCAGGAAGAGGATCGACGCAACTGGAGGGGCAGGCAGGCCGGCCTCTAAGGCATAGTCCAAGACTGGCCCAGTGCGTGCCCGTACAACGACGGGAACAAGAGGAAGAAACCAACGAAGAGGGACTCTCCGAAGAAGAAGACGGCGACACCCAATAGTAGAGGAGCAGGAAGGAGACGAAGAAGAAGAAGATAAAACAGCGAAGAAGGGATACACGCACGAAAACACAGGACCCATGACAGGACAATACACAAAACACTGGGAACAGGAAGAGAACTAAGGATAAGAGGACAAGAAAACCAACACGAGCCGGAGATAAGACCTGCGACCGTCAGCGCAGGCGACGCTCATGCAAATGAGTGCCGTGACGGTGCAGGGACAATCGGCTGCAAAGCCAACCTGCTGGGACCGAGCTATATGCTGGCAGCTCCGCCTCCCCGTGGCCCCCGCTGGTAACGGTGCTGCGCGATGCGCGCATCGCGCGGCGCCGGCTAAGCGAGCTGCCGCCCGAAAGGGTAGGTTCAACTTGCCCACTGACCCGAAAGGAGAGGGCAGGGTTTTTCCAAGTCGCGCGCCGACCACCTATGCGCGCCGTTCCCCGGGCATTGGACGTCAGAAAGTAGGATATAAATAACATCTAGCGAAGCCAGTATGAGTGCTATACTCCGGGAATGGCGTGGCCGGCCCAACGGTCGAGCCCCTAATCGCTCAATACTACTTGTCCCTATCTACTACTAGTTTCCAAGATGGCGGCAAGTGGGACGGACGCGTGCACGTCGCTCCGCAGTCTATAAACGAAAAAACCGGGCAAATTAAAAAGTTCGGGCGTAAAAATTAATTTAAAGCAAAGTGGGAGTGCCGAGGAAAACGTGTAGTTAAAAAGAATCGTGGAGATCGCCGAATTCAGAGCGAAAAAAAAGCTAATGTAAATCGCCACGTGCGAAAAGTGAGGTTAGCTGACGCGACAGATAGGAAAAACCGAAAAATCAAAGATCTCGGGAGCGAAAAATAATTCAATAGGCAGAGTTAGTGCTTAAAATAAAGTGCATGCAAAAATATTAGTGGAGATTTCCGCAATAAGCGCGGAAAAAGCAAAGAAAGTGCCGCGTGTGCGAAGCGAGGTTAGGCCACGTGGCGGACAAAAACGCGTAAATCGAAGATCTCGGGCACGAAACTAAAATAATAGGTAGTGCGAGTGCTAAAAACATAGTGCACACCGAAAGTTTAGTGAAAATTGCCGCAATAAGCGCGGAAAAACAAAAGAAAGTGCCGCGTGCGCGAAGTGAGGTTAGGCCACGTGGCGGACAAAAACGCGAAAATCGAAGATCTCGGGCACGAAAACTAAAATAATAGATAGTGCGAGTGCTAAAAACATAGTGCACACCGAAAGTTTAGTGGAAATTGCCGCAATAAGCGCGAGAAAAGCAAAACAAAGTGCCACGTGCGGGAGGATAGGTTAGCGGACGCGCGGCAGCCATCTTGGGTCGAGCGACCGAAGCGCCGCCGCCCGGGCATCTTGGGAACCAAGAGCACGCTGCTAGGCGGCAAATTCAATTTCAAATTCAAACCCAGGGGTTTTGAACTGTGAAGAGCACGCCGCCGGACTCAGCGCGGGAGTGCTCGCGGGAACAAAGCGCCAACTGAAAGTCCGCGAGGGGGATTCAATACGCCGCTGGACATAGCCACCGGGAAGCGAACAGCCGCAGCGGCAGCCGCAAGAAGCGGCAAGGAGCCGGTGATGCCGACGCTAGGGCACTCGTCGCCAGGCGCAGAGGCCAGAGTGGTCCTCCAACCCCTGAGGAAACAGATGGAAAAGAACGAGGCCACTCCAAGCCCGAGGATACCAGAGAAGACGATGAGAGCAAGCCTGGGGAGAAACAACCCCCCCAGAGATGAGGAGAGATTGGCCGGGGAGGATAAGCGGCAAGTGCCCGATATAAAGGCACAGGCCAGTGACATAGAGAGGAAGGTCACGGCGTTCTGCTTAGACTCGGCCAGGAAAATAAACAAGGAACACGCCGCAGTAATCCTACGGCACTTCAAAGAAATGAGGGGCATTGTTGACGAGCTACTGCTCCATAATAGCTACCTGACAGGCAGGCTAGAGCAGAGTGCCGGAGATGAGAAGAATAAGGAAACGGCGATAATGAACGCCGTCAACAAAGCAACCAGGCGGCTAGAAACAGCCGTCTTGAGAACGACGCAGCAGGAACAGAGGGAGCCGACATATGCCGAAAAAGTAAAGATAACGAGCAACAAGGTCGAGCAGACGGCGGTCAAGCCGCCCAAAAATGTGGTCATAATTCGACCGGAAAGAGAAGGTGGCGAGATTCAAACGAGCGAAGAAGCACTTGACGCGGTGTTCACCCTAGTGAATCCCCGCAAGAGAGGAATCCAAGTTACGGCCGTCCGGAAAATAAAGGGAAACGGCCTAGCCGTTGAGACGACGAAGCCGGAGAGCCTAAAAGAGTTCACCGAGAACTCGAAACTAAAGGAGGCTGGACTAAAAGCCAGCACGCCGCAGCGGAGACCCCCCAGGATGATCATCTACGACGTCCCGAGGGACATTCCAGAGAAGGAGATCCTGGCCTGCATGAGGAAGCAGAACCAAGAAAGACTAAATGAGGACGACGTTGCAGCCATCAAGTTCTGCTTCAGGACCGGCAGAAAGGATCAAGAGGAGACGAACTGGGTCATCGAAGTGCCCCCCCAGGTAAGGGAGAAACTATTGAAAGGTAAGATCTTCCTCTCATGGAATGCCTGCAAAGTTAAAGATTACATAGCAATTAGTCGCTGCTACAAGTGTCAAGGATACGGACACGTGGCAAAATATTGCCGCGTTAACTACGAAATCTGCGCGCACTGTGCAGAAAGTGGGCACAGCACTAAAGAGTGCAAAGATAAGGATGGGCACGCCACCTGCGTAAACTGCAAGAGAGCAGGGAGGAAGGGCGACCACGCAGCTTCCAACGCGAAATGCCCAATGTATACGAAAGCCTTGGAAGCAATAATAGCAAGGACGCAATATGTATAAAGAGCAACGCAGGGACAGAAGAGGACTTGGGAGGAAAAGGGAAATAAGGATCCTGCAGCACAACATGCAGCGATCCAAAACAACTCCTTATGAGATCCGGACGCAAATGAACGCCGATGGGGATGACATAATATTAATGCAAGAACCATACAGCGTCGATGGGAAAATACCCGGATTCGGCACAGGAGTCGCGATCGCCTGCAGAGGGTCGAAGCACAACCCGCCAATGGCGGCCGTAGGGATAAAATCAGAGACCCTAACGCCCCTCGAGGTCGCCGAACTCTGCACAACACACTGTTCCTGCGTGCAGATAAGCGACGGGGAAACAGAGGTGTACGCGGCAAGCCTGTACTTTCCGCCGACAGGAAACATCGAGGTCGGCGTGCAACAGTTGGAGAAGGTACTACGGTGTCTCAGAGGCAAGAGGATCATCATCGGCCTGGACGCCAACGCAAAATCACCGCTGTGGTGCAGCAGGAGCACCGACGACAGAGGCGAGGCCCTAGAGGCAGTCATAGCGCAGTACGGTCTCCATGTCCTGAATCAACCAGGACAACCCCACACGTTTGAAACAACTCGAGGGCGATCAAACATAGACGTGACGATGGCGAGCCCAGAGGCAATACTCCTTGTAAAGGGCTGGAGGATACGCGAAGATGGTACCTCCAGTGACCACCGGATACTGGAGACGCTCCTCGACTTCGGGACGAGAAGCACCACACCGCAGCTTCAGGAAAGACGCTATAACACGCGAAAAGCCAACTGGGAGGTATTTCAGAGTGCCCTCACAGAGAAAATGGAGGCACTCAAAGAAACAACCCTCCAGCAGGCAGAGGACGTCGAAAGAATGGCCGGGCAACTCCAGGCAACCCTGATAGGTGCCTGCGACACCGCCATCCCAAAGAAGAAATGGTACTACAGGTCAGTACCCTGGTGGACGCCCGAACTCACCAGAGCAAAGAGAAACACCTACCAGGCGAGAAGAAGGTATCAGGGGGCCAGGGACCCCGCTACGAGGGAGCAGGAGAAGCTGCGGTACAGGTCAACACGAAAGGAGTATAAGAGGATGCTGGCAAGAGCAAAAATCCAGAGCTGGCAGGACTTTGTCACCAAAGAGGGTAACAGGGAACCTTGGGGCATCGCTTACAAAACAGTCGCAAGGAAACTCAGAGGAGAGGAAACAACATCGACGCTGAAGACGCCGCTCGGATATACCTCCAACTGGCGAACGACCGCGGCAGCGATGTTGTCCGCACTTCTACCCGACGACGAGGAAGACACCGAAACGGAGGAGCAGAAGGAAATAAGGCGGAACTCGACAAACCCCCCCAACGTAGAAGACACCCCTGAATTCAGCTTCGAGGAACTCAGTGACGCCGTGAAACGGCTGAGGAAGGGGAAGTGCCCAGGCCCCGACCTGATTGAGGTCGAAATAATCCAACGGGCCTGGGGAAGAATACACCAGGAGCTCCTAAGGCTCATGAACGGCTGCCTCGCCTGGGGAATATTCCCCAAACGGTGGAAGGTCGCAAATGTTATCACCATCCCCAAGGGACCGGATCGGGACAGAAGCAATCCGAAATCCTACAGGCCAATCTGTCTGCTCTCCATGATAGGCAAGCTGCTAGAAAGGCTAATGGCCACCAGGATGGCACCTATCTTCCACGACCACGCGCTCTCCTCCGACAGACAATATGGCTTTCGCCCCGGAAGATCGACGGTGGACGCGATCATCAAGCTCCGCGAGAAAATCGAGCAAATGAGCGAGAAGAGGTACGTCCTCGCAATAGCACTCGATATATCAGGAGCCTTCGACAACGTCTGGTGGCCGAACGTGCTGCACGAGCTCAAAAGAAGAGAATGCCCCGACAACCTGTACCGGTTAACAAGGAGCTACTTCTCCGAAAGAACCGTACAGATTGCTGGGAAAAACGAAGCAGTGAGCAAGCCCGTCACGAAAGGATGCCCGCAGGGATCGGTACTGGGACCAAGTTTCTGGAATCTCGTATTTGATGACCTGCTGGCTGAGCTAGCGGGAAACGCGACAGGGTGCGAACCCATCGCGTACGCGGACGACATCGTGATTCTAATTGCCGGCAACACGAGGAACGAGCTCCAGGAAAAGGGACAGGAGGTAGTTACCCGAGTCTCTACCTGGTGCACCAGGAAGAAGCTAACGTTATCGGCACAGAAAACGGAGATGCTGCTCGTCAAAGGCAAGCTGGACGCGGAGAGGCCACCGATTATTAAGATTAGCGGCAGGAATATAAGGATGGAGCAGGCAATCAAATACCTCGGAGTGCACCTCGAAGGAGGGCTAAAAGTCAACAAGCACGTGGAGGCAATAACAGGTAAGTGTCAAAAACTCTTCAACAGCCTCGCGAGGGTGGCCAAGGCGAAATGGGGACTCGGACACGCGGCCATGCGTACTCTGTACAGAGGGCTGTACGAGCCGATAACCACATACGCCGCAGCCGGCTGGAGCGACCTATTGAAAGGGAAAGCGAGGAGCAAGCTGATAAGGTCACAGAGGATGGCACTCCTCCGAGTGACCAAGGCCTATAGAACCACGTCAACCGAGGCACTGCAGGTTATCGCAGGAGTCATTCCTATTGACCTCCTAGTCGAAAT
>NW_026109157.1:32500-35000 GCF_024516045.1 Bombus affinis
ATGGAAAAATTTCCGTATCGAACACGTTTTTTCGAGTTATCTCGCTTAAAAGTGTTACAAGGTAGGAATATTTTTGCATAAATGGACGTATCTCGACGTTTTACGTCGGGATTAAGCGTTTATTTGGTCGGTGGAACGTTTTCTAGAAACGGAACTATGCGACGGGACGTTGGGACTTTGAAGAAGTTCGGCCGGTGCGAAAAGACCGAAAAGGTTTTCGTGTCGTCGATCTTCCGGCGACTTCTGCGCGTCCGATTCCCGTTGGTCGGTCGTGTCGGATCTCGGCTTCGCTCGAACCGAGTATTAAGAGTACATGGAGTACAAGAGTTTTAAAAAATATATGAAAAGATTACCCTGAACGGTGGATCACTTGGCTCGTGGGTCGATGAAGAACGCAGCTAATTGCGCGTCAACGTGTGAACTGCAGGACACATGAACATCGACATTTCGAACGCACATTGCGGTCCACGGATACAATTCCTGGACCACGCCTGGCTGAGGGTTGCTCACGTAAACCTAAGACTGCTTGCGTTGCGTGTCGTTCCTCTCTATCTGTCTCTCTCTGTCCCTTGGTGCCTTCGACAACCCGCCGTCGTTCTTACGATACGTAGAACGTTTCAGAGTCGGAGGAAGCGCACGAAGAAGGATACGAACAAGAGCGGACGCGAGAGAACGTACGCGACGTACGAGCGATTGTTGGACGCTCGTCGGCGTTCGTCGCGGTCGTGTCGAGACCGTGCAATTCGTACGCATGCTCGATATATAAACTATCGTGTTCACGGGAGACACTACGAAACTCTACCTCTGTCTCTCTCTGTCCCTTGGTGCCTTCGACAACCCGCCGTCGTTCTTACGATACGTAGAACGTTTCAGAGTCGGAGGAAGCGCACGAAGAAGGATACGAATAAGAGCGGAGAGAACCGTCACGGACCTGCGTGAGTGCTAGCGGCGTCGTGAGTCGTCCTTTCGTACGACCGCCCGCTTATGCACCGCTTCGTGTCGGTTATCGAATATATTATATATATATATATATATATATATACGTAGTGTTGTCCTCGTGACCGATTTTTTTTTCATATCAGCAGATTTGCATACGTTTGCAGGTTTTCGATGAGCACGATGTCCGCGCCCCCGACGTCGTCTTAAATGAATATTATTTTGGCGAGACTGAGAGAAAGCAAATATGGGAACTCGGTCGAGAGAGGAGAGAAGGAGAACAGCCTCAGATAAAAGTAAACTTGGTAACGGTGCGGAATTTTGCCGTACAACCGTCTTTTCTTAAGACGTTTTACTCGAATAGCCCCAGGGATCTAATGCCCACTCCGTCTCTTCGTGCGTAGAGATATACTCTGCGCGAGCGACTGACAACGACGAGGACCGTCGCATCGATGGGTCGTCGTTGCGTTTAACATACTCTGTGCTTGTAATTTATCCCCGAAAGAGAGCCGTAGATCCGGGAACGCACACGTGATTTCTTCGAGCGCTGATGACTTAGGGAGATGATCCCCAGGCGTTGCGCGGAGATCGGAGAGTACGCGTTACTTGTATCGGGACGAATTTTCCCCGTCGTTCGCGTATCTCTCTGCCCGCCGGCCCTGGCCCAAAGCCACGTTCGTCGGAAATCGTAGAAATCGTGTGCGAACTAGCGCGTGTCTATGATCGGCTACGGGTGTTTTACCAAGCTCGAGGTGTTGCGCAACGTTTCCGTACCTGACGAAGATGCGCACGAGAGTCCGTTACAAAGTCGTTGGATGGTCGTCGTCGTCATGCCAGAGAGAATCTCTGGACACGTACAGGAGAAGAGATCGTAGACGAGGAAGAAGACGATCCCCTTTGGCGAGGCTGGAGTGAAACTTTGATTTAATTAAAGACGAGGTATACACGCGCGTACGACGTGATAGTCGTGCGCGCGTGTGATTTTTTTTAAGGCAATTCGGCGCTACAAGTACTCGAAAAACAGAGAGTGTTGGTCATCCCATGCCTTTTCGGCGTCTATCGCTGGACCGCGCATCCTAACGTCGACGGTCGTCCAGTCCCCGAACACACCACAGTGTACGTCTCGCTCGCTTTTCCACTTGCGTGCGTTCCCGTGCGTTTTCGTCGTCGTCGGTACAGAGCAAAGAAACTTTGCCGTTTCGATCTCTGTGCCGGCAGAAAACAAGGAACCGCTGGAATTTGTCGAGAGTAGAGAAACGGCTGTAAGAGACTGAGGACGGGCGTTAAAAATCACCGACGATCGTTTTAGGATGTCTGGCGTGAGTCTTAGCTCGAACATGATACGACGTACGAAGAAAAGGGCACTTTGGCGCGATGCTTAAAACGCTTCTCTGGAAGGAAAGAGTGTTCTCGTTCTATTCGAATTTTTATTTTTTTTTCTCTTTGAGGCGATTTTCGCATATAGAGATAAAAAAAATACCACCTTCTCTCGTACTGGAGTTTCATAGCTTTGTTCGAAGTGTTCGCGCATACACGGCACGAACGTGTTTTTTTTTTCTTTGAA
>NW_026109157.1:37500-42500 GCF_024516045.1 Bombus affinis
GCCGGGCCTGGGCGAGCTGAACGGGACGCGGCGTATCTCTCTCTCGGGGGGGATATCGTCGCGCACCCCGGATCCGAGCTCGGTCCCGTGCCTTGGCCTCCCGCGGATCTTCCTTGCTGCGAGGCTTCCGTGGCGGTTTTACCGTCGCGGTCGTTCTCTTCGGCCGCCATTCAACGCTCAGCTCAGAACTGGCACGGACTAGGGGAATCCGACTGTCTAATTAAAACAAAGCATTGCGATGGCCCCCAAGGGTGTTGACGCAATGTGATTTCTGCCCAGTGCTCTGAATGTCAACGTGAAGAAATTCAAAAAAGCGCGGGTAAACGGCGGGAGTAACTATGACTCTCTTAAGGTAGCCAAATGCCTCGTCATCTAATTAGTGACGCGCATGAATGGATTAACGAGATTCCCTCTGTCCCTATCTACTTCCCGCAGGGAGGGCTCGCTTTGCGAGCCTATGGGGGCTGGCAAACCCACGTTCCCGCAGCCAGGGGGACCGTCGGGACAAGCGTCCCGTTACGTGAGTCCCTATGTACACCGCAAGGAAGGTTGCCGGCGGAGAGAGGCAGCCTCACTCTCTCCAAGGGGCCTTGGGTAGTAGCGCACCCACGATCCTGATGCCAAGGGTGGGACCGTCGGGGAAAGTTCAGGGTTTGTAGGCGCCCTGTAAGCCCCGCTTACGTGAGTCCCATCTGGGTCTGCCGAGCTCGGTTAGCAGGACGCCGGGCCGGCAGTGACGTGGCCGTACATCCACACGATAGTCCCACCAGCGACTTAGGCTGGTACCACGGGCGGGTCGAGTTATAGCCCGGAGGGAGTAGCGACCCCTCTGCTCGGCCAAAAATGGGTATGGACTCGTGGTGGCAGTGGTTGATGGCCAAGATGCTGGCAAGAGGGCCGAGTTAAGGTGTTCGTCCTACACCGAATGGTCTACGGCGTGTGAGCAGCGTCCCAACTGCTCCGGTACCGTCCCGGTAGACGGTAGGGCTTAGAAAGGGCCCCGTTCGACCTGAGACGAGCGACAGCCCCTGCAGGCCTAGCTAATCCAGGAAGCAGGGCACTGTGTGCCTTGCGCGATGGTTGGGCGTTTACCCAACCCCAATTGGTCCAGGGGACCCGGGTTACTGTATGGACAAAAAGTCTGGGAAAGTACCCGTTACCAAAAATTGCATATATGTATGTATGTCCCTATCTACTTCCCGCAGGGAGGGCTCGCTTTGCGAGCCTATGGGGGCTGGCAAACCCACGTTCCCGCAGCCAGGGGGACCGTCGGGACAAGCGTCCCGTTACGTGAGTCCCTATGTACACCGCAAGGAAGGTTGCCGGCGGAGAGAGGCAGCCTCACTCTCTCCAAGGGGCCTTGGGTAGTAGCGCACCCACGATCCTGATGCCAAGGGTGGGACCGTCGGGGAAAGTTCAGGGTTTGTAGGCGCCCTGTAAGCCCCGCTTACGTGAGTCCCATCTGGGTCTGCCGAGCTCGGTTAGCAGGACGCCGGGCCGGTAGTGACGTGGCCGTACATCCACACGATAGTCCCACCAGCGACTTAGGCTGGTACCACGGGCGGGTCGAGTTATAGCCCGGAGGGAGTAGCGACCCCTCTGCTCGGCCAAAAATGGGTATGGACTCGTGGTGGCAGTGGTTGATGGCCAAGATGCTGGCAAGAGGGCCGAGTTAAGGTGTTCGTCCTACACCGAATGGTCTACGGCGTGTGAGCAGCGTCCCAACTGCTCCGGTACCGTCCCGGTAGACGGTAGGGCTTAGAAAGGGCCCCGTTCGACCTGAGACGAGCGACAGCCCCTGCAGGCCTAGCTAATCCAGGAAGCAGGGCACTGTGTGCCTTGCGCGATGGTTGGGCGTTTACCCAACCCCAATTGGTCCAGGGGACCCGGGTTACTGTATGGACAAAAAGTCTGGGAAAGTACCCGTTACCAAAAATTGCATATATGTATGTATATGTCCCTATCTACTAGTTTCCAAGATGGCGGCAAGTGGGACGGACGCGTGCACGTCGCTCCGCAGTCTATAAACGAAAAAACCGGGCAAATTAAAAAGTTCGGGCGTAAAAATTAATTTAAAGCAAAGTGGGAGTGCCGAGGAAAACGTGTAGTTAAAAAGAATCGTGGAGATCGCCGAATTCAGAGCGAAAAAAGCTAATGTAAATCGCCACGTGCGAAAAGTGAGGTTAGCTGACGCGACGGATAGGAAAAACCGAAAAATCAAAGATCTCGGGAGCGAAAAATAATTCAATAGGCAGAGTTAGTGCTTAAAATAAAGTGCATGCAAAAATATTAGTGGAGATTTCCGCAATAAGCGCGGAAAAAGCAAAGAAAGTGCCGCGTGTGCGAAGCGAGGTTAGGCCACGTGGCGGACAAAAACGCGTAAATCGAAGATCTCGGGCACGAAACTAAAATAATAGGTAGTGCGAGTGCTAAAAAACATAGTGCACACCGAAAGTTTAGTGAAAATTGCCGCAATAAGCGCGGAAAAACAAAAGTAAGTGCCGCGTGCGCGAAGTGAGGTTAGGCCACGTGGCGGACAAAAACGCGAAAATCGAAGATCTCGGGCACGAAAACTAAAATAATAGATAGTGCGAGTGCTAAAAACGTAGTGCACACCGAAAGTTTAGTGGAAATTGCCGCAATAAGCGCGAGAAAAGCAAAACAAAGTGCCACGTGCGGGAGGATAGGTTAGCGGACGCGCGGCAGCCATCTTGGGTCGAGCGACCGAAGCGCCGCCGCCCGGGCATCTTGGGAACCAAGAGCACGCTGCTAGGCGGCAAATTCAAATTCAAATTCAAACCCAGGGGTTTTGAACTGTGAAGAGCACGCCGCCGGACTCAGCGCGGGAGTGCTCGCGGGAACAAAGCGCCAACTGAAAGTCCGCGAGGGGGATTCAATACGCCGCTGGACATAGCCACCGGGAAGCGAACAGCCGCAGCGGCAGCCGCAAGAAGCGGCAAGGAGCCGGTGATGCCGACGCTAGGGCACTCGTCGCCAGGCGCAGAGGCCAGAGTGGTCCTCCAACCCCTGAGGAAACAGATGGAAAAGAACGAGGCCACTCCAAGCCCGAGGATACCAGAGAAGACGATGAGAGCAAGCCTGGGGAGAAACAACCCCCCCAGAGATGAGGAGAGATTGGCCGGGGAGGATAAGCGGCAAGTGCCCGATATAAAGGCACAGGCCAGTGACATAGAGAGGAAGGTCACGGCGTTCTGCTTAGACTCGGCCAGGAAAATAAACAAGGAACACGCCGCAGTAATCCTACGGCACTTCAAAGAAATGAGGGGCATTGTTGACGAGCTACTGCTCCATAATAGCTACCTGACAGGCAGGCTAGAGCAGAGTGCCGGAGATGAGAAGAATAAGGAAACGGCGATAATGAACGCCGTCAACAAAGCAACCAGGCGGCTAGAAACAGCCGTCTTGAGAACGACGCAGCAGGAACAGAGGGAGCCGACATATGCCGAAAAAGTAAAGATAACGAGCAACAAGGTCGAGCAGACGGCGGTCAAGCCGCCCAAAAATGTGGTCATAATTCGACCGGAAAGAGAAGGTGGCGAGATTCAAACGAGCGAAGAAGCACTTGACGCGGTGTTCACCCTAGTGAATCCCCGCAAGAGAGGAATCCAAGTTACGGCCGTCCGGAAAATAAAGGGAAACGGCCTAGCCGTTGAGACGACGAAGCCGGAGAGCCTAAAAGAGTTCACCGAGAACTCGAAACTAAAGGAGGCTGGACTAAAAGCTAGCACGCCGCAGCGGAGACCCCCCAGGATGATCATCTACGACGTCCCGAGGGACATTCCAGAGAAGGAGATCCTGGCCTGCATGAGGAAGCAGAACCAAGAAAGACTAAATGAGGACGACGTTGCAGCCATCAAGTTCTGCTTCAGGACCGGCAGAAAGGATCAAGAGGAGACGAACTGGGTCATCGAAGTGCCCCCCCAGGTAAGGGAGAAACTATTGAAAGGTAAGATCTTCCTCTCATGGAATGCCTGCAAAGTTAAAGATTACATAGCAATTAGTCGCTGCTACAAGTGTCAAGGATACGGACACGTGGCAAAATATTGCCGCGTTAACTACGAAATCTGCGCGCACTGTGCAGAAAGTGGGCACAGCACTAAAGAGTGCAAAGATAAGGATGGGCACGCCACCTGCGTAAACTGCAAGAGAGCAGGGAGGAAGGGCGACCACGCAGCTTCCAACGCGAAATGCCCAATGTATACGAAAGCCTTGGAAGCAATAATAGCAAGGACGCAATATGTATAAAGAGCAACGCAGGGACAGTAGAGGACTTGGGAGGAAAAGGGAAATAAGGATCCTGCAGCACAACATGCAGCGATCCAAAACAACTCCTTATGAGATCCGGACGCAAATGGACGCCGATGGGGATGACATAATATTAATGCAAGAACCATACAGCGTCGATGGGAAAATACCCGGATTCGGCACAGGAGTCGCGATCGCCTGCAGAGGGTCGAAGCACAACCCGCCAATGGCGGCCGTAGGGATAAAATCAGAGACCCTAACGCCCCTCGAGGTCGCCGAACTCTGCACAACACACTGTTCCTGCGTGCAGATAAGCGACGGGGAAACAGAGGTGTACGCGGCAAGCCTGTACTTTCCGCCGACAGGAAACATCGAGGTCGGCGTGCAACAGTTGGAGAAGGTACTACGGTGTCTCAGAGGCAAGAGGATCATCATCGGCCTGGATGCGAACGCAAAATCACCGCTGTGGTGCAGCAGGAGCACCGACGACAGAGGCGAGGCCCTAGAGGCAGTCATAGCGCAGTACGGTCTCCATGTCCTGAATCAACCAGGACAACCCCACACGTTTGAAACAACTCGAGGGCGATCAAACATAGACGTGACGATGGCGAGCCCAGAGGCAATACTCCTTGTAAAGGGCTGGAGGATACGCGAAGATGGTACCTCCAGTGACCACCGGATACTGGAGACGCTCCTCGACTTCGGGACGAGAAGCACCACACCGCAGCTTCAGG
>NW_026109157.1:47500-60000 GCF_024516045.1 Bombus affinis
TAACGACGCGTACGAACGCAAAGCAATACGCCGCTGGACTTGGACGCTCGCGCTAGCGCTGCGCGCGCAACCCCTCGCTAGCGGGTATGTGGCGGAGTAGGTAGCAATCTATTAAGGTACGAGGTGGGGAGCGACGCGCCGTGCGCGCGCGCGCACGCAGTCGAACGTTTCCTCTCGTTTCGTTTCCCCTTTTTTTACGTTTCGTCCATGACTCTCCTTCGATCGGAGAGAGTACGACGGATAAAAAAAACGTACAGGGATAGGAAAATATCTAGTACGCTTACAGCGTGGAAATTTCGATCGTTGCTCGCTCGCTGCGCTCGCTCGTACGATTCTAGCCTAACCTAAAACCGTTCCCGATCGCGTTCGAACCGAGATTCGAACGAGATCGAAGAACGAACGCGAAAGGGATTGGTTTTGGGTTGGTCCATATTTTTTTTCGAGCGAGCGGAGCGAGCGAGCAACGCGTAAGAGCGTATCGCGTCCCGACGTGGTACCGCGAGGACTTTGAAATAATCGCAATAACTCCTTAAAGTTCGAAATAACTCCTTAAAGTGCGTTACGAGGTGTGGAAATTTTTATTGAAATCGTTATAGTTCGACGTAATCTAGTCGAACGTAGCGGTTTCGTTTTGTTTTTTCTTTAAATTTTTTCCACCGGACCTAGCTGACTGGGACGTTGGAACTTTGAAATTTCTCTCGCCCCGGTACGAAAAGGCCGAACGTTCCTTTCGAAATAATTCCTCAAAAAGCGTTACGAGGTATGCAAATTTTTATAGAAACCGTTATTGTTCGACGTCGTCTAGCCGAACGTAACGGTTTCTTTTTATTTTTTTAAAAAATTTTTTTCCACCGGACCTAGCTGACTGGGACGTTGGAACTTTGAAATTTCTCTCGTCCCGGTACGAAAAGGCCGAACGTTCCTTTCGAAATAATTTCTCAAAAAGCGTTACGAGGTATGGAAATTTTTATAGAAACCGTTATTGTTCGACGTCGTCTAGCCAAACGTAACGGTTTCTTTTTATTTTTTTAAAAAATTTTTTTCCACCGGACCTAGCTGACTGGGACGTTGGAACTTTGAAATTTCTCTCGTCCAGGTACGAAAAGGCCGAACGTTCCTTTCGAAATAATTCCTCAAAAAGCGTTACGAGGTATGGAAATTTTTATAGAAATCGTTATTGTTCGACGCCGTCTAGCCGAACGTAACGGTTTCTTTTTATTTTTTTTTTTAAATTTTTTCCACCGGACCTAGCTGACTGGGACGTTGGCACTTTGAATTGTTTCGCACTGCTCCAAAAGTGCCGAAAGTACCGAAAGTTCCTTTCGCATTAATTCCATAATAAGCGTTATAAGGTACGTATATTCTGGCATAAATCGATATATTCTAATTAAATACATCGGGATTAAGCGTTAATTTTGTTCTTGAAACGTTCTAAAAAGTTTCGAATTGCACATTGGGACATGGAAAAATTTCCGTATCGAACACGTTTTTTCGAGTTATCTCGCTTAAAAGTGTTACAAGGTAGGAATATTTTTGCATAAATGGACGTATCTCGACGTTTTACGTCGGGATTAAGCGTTTATTTGGTCGGTGGAACGTTTTCTAGAAACGGAACTATGCGACGGGACGTTGGGACTTTGAAGAAGTTCGGCCGGTGCGAAAAGACCGAAAAGGTTTTTTCGAGTTATCTCGCTTAAAAGTGTTACAAGGTAGGAATATATTTGCATAAATGGACGTATCTCGACGTTTTACGTCGGGATTAAGCGTTTATTTGGTCGCTGGAACGTTTTCTAGAAACGGAACTATGCGACGGGACGTTGGGACTTTGAAGAAGTTCGGCCGGTGCGAAAAGACCGAAAAGGTTTTTTCGAGTTATCTCGCTTAAAAGTGTTACAAGGTAGGAATATTTTTGCATAAATGGACGTATCTCGACGTTTTACGTCGGGATTAAGCGTTTATTTGGTCGGTGGAACGTTTTCTAGAAACGGAACTATGCGACGGGACGTTGGGACTTTGAAGAAGTTCGGCCGGTGCGAAAAGACCGAAAAGGTTTTTTCGAGTTATCTCGCTTAAAAGTGTTACAAGGTAGGAATATATTTGCATAAATGGACGTATCTCGACGTTTTACGTCGGGATTAAGCGTTTATTTGGTCGCTGGAACGTTTTCTAGAAACGGAACTATGCGACGGGACGTTGGGACTTTGAAGAAGTTCGGCCGGTGCGAAAAGACCGAAAAGGTTTTTTCGAGTTATCTCGCTTAAAAGTGTTACAAGGTAGGAATATTTTTGCATAAATGGACGTATCTCGACGTTTTACGTCGGGATTAAGCGTTTATTTGGTCGCTGGAACGTTTTCTAGAAACGGAACTATGCGACGGGACGTTGGGACTTTGAAGAAGTTCGGCCGGTGCGAAAAGACCGAAAAGGTTTTTTCGAGTTATCTCGCTTAAAAGTGTTACAAGGTAGGAATATATTTGCATAAATGGACGTATCTCGACGTTTTACGTCGGGATTAAGCGTTTATTTGGTCGCTGGAACGTTTTCTAGAAACGGAACTATGCGACGGGACGTTGGGACTTTGAAGAAGTTCGGCCGGTGCGAAAGGACCGAAAAGGTTTTTTCGAGTTATCTCGCTTAAAAGTGTTACAAGGTAGGAATATTTTTGCATAAATGGACGTATCTCGACGTTTTACGTCGGGATTAAGCGTTTATTTGGTCGCTGGAACGTTTTCTAGAAACGGAACTATGCGACGGGACGTTGGGACTTTGAAGAAGTTCGGCCGGTGCGAAAAGACCGAAAAGGTTTTTTTCGAGTTATCTCGCTTAAAAGTGTTACAAGGTAGGAATATATTTGCATAAATGGACGTATCTCGACGTTTTACGTCGGGATTAAGCGTTTATTTGGTCGGTGGAACGTTTTCTAGAAACGGAACTATGCGACGGGACGTTGGGACTTTGAAGAAGTTCGGCCGGTGCGAAAAGACCGAAAAGGTTTTTTCGAGTTATCTCGCTTAAAAGTGTTACAAGGTAGGAATATATTTGCATAAATGGACGTATCTCGACGTTTTACGTCGGGATTAAGCGTTTATTTGGTCGCTGGAACGTTTTCTAGAAACGGAACTATGCGACGGGACGTTGGGACTTTGAAGAAGTTCGGCCGGTGCGAAAAGACCGAAAAGGTTTTTTCGAGTTATCTCGCTTAAAAGTGTTACAAGGTAGGAATATATTTGCATAAATGGACGTATCTCGACGTTTTACGTCGGGATTAAGCGTTTATTTGGTCGCTGGAACGTTTTCTAGAAACGGAACTATGCGACGGGACGTTGGGACTTTGAAGAAGTTCGGCCGGTGCGAAAAGACCGAAAAGGTTTTTTCGAGTTATCTCGCTTAAAAGTGTTACAAGGTAGGAATATTTTTGCATAAATGGACGTATCTCGACGTTTTACGTCGGGATTAAGCGTTTATTTGGTCGCTGGAACGTTTTCTAGAAACGGAACTATGCGACGGGACGTTGGGACTTTGAAGAAGTTCGGCCGGTGCGAAAAGACCGAAAAGGTTTTTTCGAGTTATCTCGCTTAAAAGTGTTACAAGGTAGGAATATATTTGCATAAATGGACGTATCTCGACGTTTTACGTCGGGATTAAGCGTTTATTTGGTCGCTGGAACGTTTTCTAGAAACGGAACTATGCGACGGGACGTTGGGACTTTGAAGAAGTTCGGCCGGTGCGAAAGGACCGAAAAGGTTTTTTCGAGTTATCTCGCTTAAAAGTGTTACAAGGTAGGAATATTTTTGCATAAATGGACGTATCTCGACGTTTTACGTCGGGATTAAGCGTTTATTTGGTCGCTGGAACGTTTTCTAGAAACGGAACTATGCGACGGGACGTTGGGACTTTGAAGAAGTTCGGCCGGTGCGAAAAGACCGAAAAGGTTTTTTCGAGTTATCTCGCTTAAAAGTGTTACAAGGTAGGAATATATTTGCATAAATGGACGTATCTCGACGTTTTACGTCGGGATTAAGCGTTTATTTGGTCGCTGGAACGTTTTCTAGAAACGGAACTATGCGACGGGACGTTGGGACTTTGAAGAAGTTCGGCCGGTGCGAAAAGACCGAAAAGGTTTTTTCGAGTTATCTCGCTTAAAAGTGTTACAAGGTAGGAATATTTTTGCATAAATGGACGTATCTCGACGTTTTACGTCGGGATTAAGCGTTTATTTGGTCGGTGGAACGTTTTCTAGAAACGGAACTATGCGACGGGACGTTGGGACTTTGAAGAAGTTCGGCCGGTGCGAAAAGACCGAAAAGGTTTTTTCGAGTTATCTCGCTTAAAAGTGTTACAAGGTAGGAATATATTTGCATAAATGGACGTATCTCGACGTTTTACGTCGGGATTAAGCGTTTATTTGGTCGCTGGAACGTTTTCTAGAAACGGAACTATGCGACGGGACGTTGGGACTTTGAAGAAGTTCGGCCGGTGCGAAAAGACCGAAAAGGTTTTTTCGAGTTATCTCGCTTAAAAGTGTTACAAGGTAGGAATATATTTGCATAAATGGACGTATCTCGACGTTTTACGTCGGGATTAAGCGTTTATTTGGTCGCTGGAACGTTTTCTAGAAACGGAACTATGCGACGGGACGTTGGGACTTTGAAGAAGTTCGGCCGGTGCGAAAAGACCGAAAAGGTTTTTTCGAGTTATCTCGCTTAAAAGTGTTACAAGGTAGGAATATATTTGCATAAATGGACGTATCTCGACGTTTTACGTCGGGATTAAGCGTTTATTTGGTCGCTGGAACGTTTTCTAGAAACGGAACTATGCGACGGGACGTTGGGACTTTGAAGAAGTTCGGCCGGTGCGAAAGGACCGAAAAGGTTTTTTCGAGTTATCTCGCTTAAAAGTGTTACAAGGTAGGAATATTTTTGCATAAATGGACGTATCTCGACGTTTTACGTCGGGATTAAGCGTTTATTTGGTCGCTGGAACGTTTTCTAGAAACGGAACTATGCGACGGGACGTTGGGACTTTGAAGAAGTTCGGCCGGTGCGAAAAGACCGAAAAGGTTTTTTCGAGTTATCTCGCTTAAAAGTGTTACAAGGTAGGAATATTTTTGCATAAATCGACGTATCTCGACGTTTTACGTCGGGATTAAGCGTTTATGTCGTCCCCAAGACCTTCTACAAAGTTTCGATTTTTTCGTTGGGACTTTGAAAAATTTCCGTATCGAACACGTTTTTTCGAGTTATCTCGCTTAAAAGTGTTACAAGGTAGGAATATTTTTGCACAAATGGACGTATCTCGACGTTTTACGTCGGGATTAAGCGTTTATTTGGTCGCTGGAACGTTTTCTAGAAACGGAACTATGCGACGGGACGTTGGGACTTTGAAGAAGTTCGGCCGGTGCGAAAAGTCCGAAATGGTTATTTCGAGTTATTTCGTTAAAAAGCGTTATAAGGTATAATTTTTTTGACAGGGATCGTTATATCTCTATTAAATACAATCGGATTAAACATTTTTGTCGAATTTTTTGAAAAATTAGCTTCCGTCGGACTGATACGACTGGGATATTTTTGCAATTTTTTCGTTAATTAATGTTACAAGGTATATATCTTTTTACATATTTCGTGTTATTTTAACGTGTTTTAATCGATTATAAAGTTATTTTTCGTCCATAGTCGATAAAACTGTATGTTTACTGATGCAATTTTTCGGTGAAAAAAAAAATTAATTTTTTGGTAAAAATGCATTTATAATATGTTAATAATGCTTGTGGTAAAATATTTCGATGGTTGGATATCGCCTTTATATAGTAGTTATTGAACGTGCGAGCGACTAAGTTCCAGCGTCCCTTCCGAACGGTACGTTGCTACGGAGGTTTTGCACCATAAGCGCGCGGCCGCTAGCCCGACCGGCGCCGGCCTTCCGGCCGGCCCCTTGGTATCTATAAGAGAAGCGTCGAGCCGGACGGTTCGGTCGGAACAGCGCTGGGCGCGTGGCTATTCTACGGCCTCGGTTGAGAATTCAGTCACCGCTCCTCGAGTCTTAGTGTATTTTACGCTATTTCTCGACTGTTCCTCCGTTCTCGTACTGGTTTTTTCTCTACACTGCTGCGCCGCGGGTCGAAGTCTAGGACGTAATGACCGTTAACGTGGCAAGCTTCCCCTTAGTCGGGAAGCTGGTGACCTGTGTGCACGTATTTGACAAAAGTTGGATGCGTGTGTGCTTGTACTTACGGAGTAGCCATTCTTGCAGAGACCATCGGTTGTAAGCTATTTGTAGCTGCACGATGGTCCTTTTGGCGTTCTGTAGAGTGCGTTATCTTCTGGTAACGCGTCTCTACAGAGGTGTTGAAGCTTATAAAAGAATATTCTTACGGTATGTCCAGCATGCGTATACGTGCTTTACCGCTAAGTTATATTCTACGAGAGAAGTTGGAGGAGAAAAGTTACAAACAGAAATAATTCTGTGAAGTATGAATCTTTGTATCGATATATGATGGTGAGAGAGGAGGAGAATTAAAGTGGCTGAGTGACGTTGTTACTGAACCATGGAACGTTGCTCTCTAAGTCATATTACATATATATATAAAATGAAAAGTCTCGTCGTACGGTGCTTACGTCCCACCTACGACACAGAGAGAACTTTTAAACGAAAATGCTGGTTTTTGGGAATATATTATAAGATCCCTGGTTGATCCTGCCAGTAGTCATATGCTTGTCTCAAAGATTAAGCCATGCATGTCTCAGTACATGCCGCATTAAGGTGAAACCGCGAATGGCTCATTAAATCAGTTATGGTTTCTTAGATCATACCTACATTTACTTGGATAACTGTGGTAATTCTAGAGCTAATACATGCAAACAGATTCCGACCAGAGATGGTAGGAATGCTTTTATTAGATCAAAACCAATCGGTGGCGGATGGCTCGTCTGTCCGTCCATCGTTTGTTTTGGTGACTCTGAATAACTTTGTGCTGATCGCATGGTCATCTAGCACCGGCGACGCATCTTTCAAATGTCTGCCTTATCAACTGTCGATGGTAGGTTCTGCGCCTACCATGGTTGTAACGGGTAACGGGGAATCAGGGTTCGATTCCGGAGAGGGAGCCTGAGAAACAGCTACCACATCCAAGGAAGGCAGCAGGCGCGCAAATTACCCACTCCCGGCACGGGGAGGTAGTGACGAAAAATAACGATACGGGACTCATCCGAGGCCCCGTAATCGGAATGAGTACACTTTAAATCCTTTAACGAGGACCAATTGGAGGGCAAGTCTGGTGCCAGCAGCCGCGGTAATTCCAGCTCCAATAGCGTATATTAAAGTTGTTGCGGTTAAAAAGCTCGTAGTTGAATCTGTGTGTCACAGTGTCGGTTCACCGCTCGCGGTGTTTAACTGGCATTATGTGGTACGTCCTATCGGTGGGCTTAGCTCCTCGCGGGCGGTCCAACTAATATCCCATCGCGGTGCTCTTCACTGAGTGTCGAGGTGGGCCGATACGTTTACTTTGAACAAATTAGAGTGCTTAAAGCAGGCTACCTTCGCCTGAATACTGTGTGCATGGAATAATGGAATAGGACCTCGGTTCTATTTTGTTGGTTTTCGGAGCCCCGAGGTAATGATTAATAGGGACAGATGGGGGCATTCGTATTGCGACGTTAGAGGTGAAATTCTTGGATCGTCGCAAGACGGACAGAAGCGAAAGCATTTGCCAAAAATGTTTTCATTAATCAAGAACGAAAGTTAGAGGTTCGAAGGCGATCAGATACCGCCCTAGTTCTAACCATAAACGATGCCAGCCAGCGATCCGCCGAAGTTCCTCCGATGACTCGGCGGGCAGCTTCCGGGAAACCAAAGCTTTTGGGTTCCGGGGGAAGTATGGTTGCAAAGCTGAAACTTAAAGGAATTGACGGAAGGGCACCACCAGGAGTGGAGCCTGCGGCTTAATTTGACTCAACACGGGAAACCTCACCAGGCCCGGACACCGGAAGGATTGACAGATTGATAGCTCTTTCTTGATTCGGTGGGTGGTGGTGCATGGCCGTTCTTAGTTGGTGGAGCGATTTGTCTGGTTAATTCCGATAACGAACGAGACTCTAGCCTGCTAAATAGACGTAACTTATGGTATCTCGAAGGCCCCCGGCTTCGGTCGGTGGGTTTTTACTACCAACGTACAAACAAATCTTCTTAGAGGAACAGGCGGCTTCTAGCCGCACGAGATTGAGCAATAACAGGTCTGTGATGCCCTTAGATGTTCTGGGCCGCACGCGCGCTACACTGAAGGAATCAGCGTGTTTTCCCTGGCCGAAAGGCCCGGGTAACCCGCTGAACCTCCTTCGTGCTAGGGATTGGGGCTTGCAATTATTCCCCATGAACGAGGAATTCCCAGTAAGCGCGAGTCATAAGCTCGCGTTGATTACGTCCCTGCCCTTTGTACACACCGCCCGTCGCTACTACCGATTGAATGATTTAGTGAGGTCTTCGGACTGGTGCGCGGCCAATGTGATAAGCATTGCCGATGTTACCGGGAAGATGACCAAACTTGATCATTTAGAGGAAGTAAAAGTCGTAACAAGGTTTCCGTAGGTGAACCTGCGGAAGGATCATTAACGATATAACACAAAAACTTAAAGAATTTGACTTGAACACTTGAAAAATACGAAACTGTATAAGTCGGTAAGGAGCCGTACTCCTCCTATATCGACGAACCAAAGTATATACGACGTATCAACAAGCTATATACTTTAACAAAGAACAGTTAAATTCGCCCGGAGCGTGGCTTACTCCGTTGGCAAAATGATGAAAAGACATAAGGAGGAGACGACCCTCCAGCTACGAAACTATATGAAGAGAAGGTGGCACTCTCTCTCGATCATCGGGATGAAGAGATACATATATATATATATATATATATATATATACATACATAAACGAATTCGAGGCGCCTGCGTGAGGTCGTACACAGAAAGACCCGCCGTCTGCGAATATTATGATTTTATAATAAAACTATAAATGGGAACTTGAGCTTTCGAAAATTAAACTTTGACACGAATATCGAACGAAAAATTACGAATGGAAACCACCCGTAAAGAGAAATGAGATCGAGGCGCTTGCGTGAGGCCGTATACAGAAAGACCCGCCGCCACGATCTCGTATTTTTTTTTTGCGTCGTGGAGACCGTACAAACGAATAACAAAATCTCTAAAGTGCCTCGTGTCGGAGAGATCATGCTCGCCTATTCTCTTCTATGTTTCGTGGTCTGTGTTGCGTTTGCTCTCCTCCTAGCAACGGGACATCGAAGACTCCTCTTTGGGATCGAACGAAGCGACTAAAACGAGTCGACGAGAGCGAAAGTACGAGTAGCGAGTCGCGCATGTAGAAAGGATACCGACATATCTTCGAAGGTTCTCTTCGAAGATCCATGGATACCTTATGCGCGTCGACCTTTCGTCTCTTTCACCGCTCTCGGTCGTTCTCGAAACGTGCTTCCTACCCATAGGGCGTGTGTTCTTCGTATGTCGTTTTGTTCGAAATAACGAAACCACTTGTAACATACTCGTGGATCGGGTAACCTAGAACGAAAACGCATTGCGTGGATGTTGGCCCGCTATGATAATGATGATGATGACGATGACTATGATGACGATGCGTAGCAACGATTCGTAACTAGTCTAGCCGAAGTTGGTTCAGAGGGGACCGCAGGCTGTCTACCCTCGATGTCGTGAGTCGGACACCCGTGCCGTCGCTAGAGTTTTTTCAAAGCTCGGCTTCTGGATATTGGGAAGAAAGACCGCTCGAGGACGACGGCTGCGCGTGCGTCCCATCGAATTTTTTTTTTTTATACCACCTGAACGACTAAAGTTTCGTCTAGTTCGTCGCATATAACCCGTTCAGAGGGGACCGCAGGCTGTCTATCCTCGTTGTCGTGAGTCGGACACCCGTGCCGTCGCTGAAGTTTTTTCAAAGCTCGGCTTCTGGATATTGGGAAGAAAGACCGCGCGAGGTAGATGGATGCGAGTCCCATCGAATTTTTTTATTTTTTAAAAAAAACAATCACCTGAACGGAGATGTGTTCTCTTTCGTCGATTTTTCACGCTTTGAGTCGTCGCGATCGCCATCCGTTCGGAGGAGATCGCCGACTTCGAAGCCTCGATGTCGTGAGTCGGACACCCGTGCCGTCGCTAGAGTTTTTTCAAAGCTCGGCTTCTGGATATTGGGAGGAAAGACCGCTCGAGGCCGAGGGTCGCGCGAGTCCCATCGAATCTTTACATCACCCGAACGATGGAGGCGCACGCTCTTTTTCTTGAATAATTGGACGAGAGGAATGCATATCGTATTATATATACACACACACACATATATATATATATGGGCTAGCCACCGTGCGTATTTCTTCGCGAGATCGTGTGCTGCACAGAGGATTCAGAATCGGGTGTTATATCCCCGTCGTTTCCTGACGAACGGAGCTTCGATCTCGATGGTTGTTATATATCATAATGTACTTTTCGCCCGGCCGGCGGACGCGCGTATCTTCGCGCGTTCGTCGGATTTCATTTTCGAACGTTTTCGTGTCGTCGATCTTCCGGCGACTTCTGCGCGTCCGATTCCCGTTGGTCGGTCGTGTCGGATCTCGGCTTCGCTCGAACCGAGTATTAAGAGTACATGGAGTACAAGAGTTTTAAAAAATATATGAAAAGATTACCCTGAACGGTGGATCACTTGGCTCGTGGGTCGATGAAGAACGCAGCTAATTGCGCGTCAACGTGTGAACTGCAGGACACATGAACATCGACATTTCGAACGCACATTGCGGTCCACGGATACAATTCCTGGACCACGCCTGGCTGAGGGTTGCTCACGTAAACCTAAGACTGCTTGCGTTGCGTGTCGTTCCTCTCTATCTGTCTCTCTCTGTCCCTTGGTGCCTTCGACAACCCGCCGTCGTTCTTACGATACGTAGAACGTTTCAGAGTCGGAGGAAGCGCACGAAGAAGGATACGAACAAGAGCGGACGCGAGAGAACGTACGCGACGTACGAGCGATTGTTGGACGCTCGTCGGCGTTCGTCGCGGTCGTGTCGAGACCGTGCAATTCGTACGCATGCTCGATATATAAACTATCGTGTTCACGGGAGACACTACGAAACTCTACCTCTGTCTCTCTCTGTCCCTTGGTGCCTTCGACAACCCGCCGTCGTACTTACGATACGTAGAACGTTTCAGAGTCGGAGGAAGCGCACGAAGAAGGATACGAATAAGAGCGGAGAGAACCGTCACGGACCTGCGTGAGTGCTAGCGGCGTCGTGAGTCGTCCTTTCGTACGACCGCCCGCTTATGCACCGCTTCGTGTCGGTTATCGAATATATTATATATATATATATATATATATACGTAGTGTTGTCCTCGTGACCGATTTTTTTTTCATATCAGCAGATTTGCATACGTTTGCAGGTTTTCGATGAGCACGATGTCCGCGCCCCCGACGTCGTCTTAAATGAATATTATTTTGGCGAGACTGAGAGAAAGCAAATATGGGAACTCGGTCGAGAGAGGAGAGAAGGAGAACAGCCTCAGATAAAAGTAAACTTGGTAACGGTGCGGAATTTTGCCGTACAACCGTCTTTTCTTAAGACGTTTTACTCGAATAGCCCCAGGGATCTAATGCCCACTCCGTCTCTTCGTGCGTAGAGATATACTCTGCGCGAGCGACTGACAACGACGAGGACCGTCGCATCGATGGGTCGTCGTTGCGTTTAACATACTCTGTGCTTGTAATTTATCCCCGAAAGAGAGCCGTAGATCCGGGAACGCACACGTGATTTCTTCGAGCGCTGATGACTTAGGGAGATGATCCCCAGGCGTTGCGCGGAGATCGGAGAGTACGCGTTACTTGTATCGGGACGAATTTTCCCCGTCGTTCGCGTATCTCTCTGCCCGCCGGCCCTGGCCCAAAGCCACGTTCGTCGGAAATCGTAGAAATCGTGTGCGAACTAGCGCGTGTCTATGATCGGCTACGGGTGTTTTACCAAGCTCGAGGTGTTGCGCAACGTTTCCGTACCTGACGAAGATGCGCACGAGAGTCCGTTACAAAGTCGTTGGATGGTCGTCGTCGTCATGCCAGAGAGAATCTCTGGACACGTACAGGAGAAGAGATCGTAGACGAGGAAGAAGACGATCCCCTTTGGCGAGGCTGGAGTGAAACTTTGATTTAATTAAAGACGAGGTATACACGCGCGTACGACGTGATAGTCGTGCGCGCGTGTGATTTTTTTTAAGGCAATTCGGCGCTACAAGTACTCGAAAAACAGAGAGTGTTGGTCATCCCATGCCTTTTCGGCGTCTATCGCTGGACCGCGCATCCTAACGTCGACGGTCGTCCAGTCCCCGAACACACCACAGTGTACGTCTCGCTCGCTTTTCCACTTGCGTGCGTTCCCGTGCGTTTTCGTCGTCGTCGGTACAGAGCAAAGAAACTTTGCCGTTTCGATCTCTGTGCCGGCAGAAAACA
>NW_026109157.1:62500-67500 GCF_024516045.1 Bombus affinis
CCGTCGGGAGATCCGGGAAGAGTTTTCTTTTCTGTATAAGCGTTCGAGTTCCCTGGAAACCTCTAGCAGGGAGATAGGGTTTGGAACGCGAAGAGCACCGCAGTTGCGGCGGTGTCCGGATCTTCCCCTCGGACCTTGAAAATCCAGGAGAGGGCCACGTGGAGGTGTCGCGCCGGTTCGTACCCATATCCGCAGCAGGTCTCCAAGGTAAAGAGCCTCTAGTCGATAGATTAATGTAGGTAAGGGAAGTCGGCAAATTGGATCCGTAACTTCGGAATAAGGATTGGCTCTGAGGAGCGGGGCGTGTCGGGCTTGGTCGGGAAGCGGGTTTGGCTGACGTGCCGGGCCTGGGCGAGCTGAACGGGACGCGGCGTATCTCTCTCTCGGGGGGGATATCGTCGCGCACCCCGGATCCGAGCTCGGTCCCGTGCCTTGGCCTCCCGCGGATCTTCCTTGCTGCGAGGCTTCCGTGGCGGTTTTACCGTCGCGGTCGTTCTCTTCGGCCGCCATTCAACGCTCAGCTCAGAACTGGCACGGACTAGGGGAATCCGACTGTCTAATTAAAACAAAGCATTGCGATGGCCCCCAAGGGTGTTGACGCAATGTGATTTCTGCCCAGTGCTCTGAATGTCAACGTGAAGAAATTCAAAAAAGCGCGGGTAAACGGCGGGAGTAACTATGACTCTCTTAAGGTAGCCAAATGCCTCGTCATCTAATTAGTGACGCGCATGAATGGATTAACGAGATTCCCTCTGTCCCTATCTACTTAGTTTCCAAGATGGCGGCAAGTGGGACGGACGCGTGCACGTCGCTCCGCAGTCTATAAACGAAAAAACCGGGCAAATTAAAAAGTTCGGGCGTAAAAATTAATTTAAAGCAAAGTGGGAGTGCCGAGGAAAACGTGTAGTTAAAAGAATCGTGGAGATCGCCGAATTCAGAGCGAAAAAAGCTAATGTAAATCGCCACGTGCGAAAAGTGAGGTTAGCTGACGCGACGGATAGGAAAAACCGAAAAATCAAAGATCTCGGGAGCGAAAAATAATTCAATAGGCAGAGTTAGTGCTTAAAATAAAGTGCATGCAAAAATATTAGTGGAGATTTCCGCAATAAGCGCGGAAAAAGCAAAGAAAGTGCCGCGTGTGCGAAGCGAGGTTAGGCCACGTGGCGGACAAAAACGCGTAAATCGAAGATCTCGGGCACGAAACTAAAATAATAGGTAGTGCGAGTGCTAAAAAACATAGTGCACACCGAAAGCTTAGTGAAAATTGCCGCAATAAGCGCGGAAAAACAAAAGAAAGTGCCGCGTGCGCGAAGTGAGGTTAGGCCACGTGGCGGACAAAAACGCGAAAATCGAAGATCTCGGGCACGAAAACTAAAATAATAGATAGTGCGAGTGCTAAAAACATAGTGCACACCGAAAGTTTAGTGGAAATTGCCGAAATAAGCGCGAGAAAAGCAAAACAAAGTGCCACGTGCGGGAGGATAGGTTAGCGGACGCGCGGCAGCCATCTTGGGTCGAGCGACCGAAGCGCCGCCGCCCGGGCATCTTGGGAACCAAGAGCACGCTGCTAGGCGGCAAATTCAAATTCAAATTCAAACCCAGGGGTTTTGAACTGTGAAGAGCACGCCGCCGGACTCAGCGCGGGAGTGCTCGCGGGAACAAAGCGCCAACTGAAAGTCCGCGAGGGGGATTCAATACGCCGCTGGACATAGCCACCGGGAAGCGAACAGCCGCAGCGGCAGCCGAAAGAAGCGGCAAGGAGCCGGTGATGCCGACGCTAGGGCACTCGTCGCCAGGCGCAGAGGCCAGAGTGGTCCTCCAACCCCTGAGGAAACAGATGGAAAAGAACGAGGCCACTTCAAGCCCGAGGATACCAGAGAAGACGATGAGAGCAAGCCTGGGGAGAAACAACCCCCCCAGAGATGAGGAGAGATTGGCCGGGGAGGATAAGCGGCAAGTGCCCGATATAAAGGCACAGGCCAGTGACATAGAGAGGAAGGTCACGGCGTTCTGCTTAGACTCGGCCAGGAAAATAAACAAGGAACACGCCGCAGTAATCCTACGGCACTTCAAAGAAATGAGGGGCATTGTTGACGAGCTACTGCTCCATAATAGCTACCTGACAGGCAGGCTAGAGCAGAGTGCCGGAGATGAGAAGAATAAGGAAACGGCGATAATGAACGCCGTCAACAAAGCAACCAGGCGGCTAGAAACAGCCGTCTTGAGAACGACGCAGCAGGAACAGAGGGAACCGACATATGCCGAAAAAGTAAAGATAACGAGCAACAAGGTCGAGCAGACGGCGGTCAAGCCGCCCAAAAATGTGGTCATAATTCGACCGGAAAGAGAAGGCGGCGAGATTCAAACGAGCGAAGAAGCACTTGACGCGGTGTTCACCCTAGTGAATCCCCGCAAGAGAGGAATCCAAGTTACGGCCGTCCGGAAAATAAAGGGAAACGGCCTAGCCGTTGAGACGACGAAGCCGGAGAGCCTAAAAGAGTTCACCGAGAACTCGAAACTAAAGGAGGCTGGACTAAAAGCTAGCACGCCGCAGCGGAGACCCCCCAGGATGATCATCTACGACGTCCCGAGGGACATTCCAGAGAAGGAGATCCTGGCCTGCATGAGGAAGCAGAACCAAGAAAGACTAAATGAGGACGACGTTGCAGCCATCAAGTTCTGCTTCAGGACCGGCAGAAAGGATCAAGAGGAGACGAACTGGGTCATCGAAGTGCCCCCCCAGGTAAGGGAGAAACTATTGAAAGGTAAGATCTTCCTCTCATGGAATGCCTGCAAAGTTAAAGATTACATAGCAATTAGTCGCTGCTACAAGTGTCAAGGATACGGACACGTGGCAAAATATTGCCGCGTTAACTACGAAATCTGCGCGCACTGTGCAGAAAGTGGGCACAGCACTAAAGAGTGCAAAGATAAGGATGGGCACGCCACCTGCGTAAACTGCAAGAGAGCAGGGAGGAAGGGCGACCACGCAGCTTCCAACGCGAAATGCCCAATGTATACGAAAGCCTTGGAAGCAATAATAGCAAGGACGCAATATGTATAAAGAGCAACGCAGGGACAGAAGAGGACTTGGGAGGAAAAGGGAAATAAGGATCCTGCAGCACAACATGCAGCGATCCAAAACAACTCCTTACGAGATCCGGACGCAAATGGACGCCGATGGGGATGACATAATATTAATGCAAGAACCATACAGCGTCGATGGGAAAATACCCGGATTCGGCACAGGAGTCGCGATCGCCTGCAGAGGGTCGAAGCACAACCCGCCAATGGCGGCCGTAGGGATAAAATCAGAGACCCTAACGCCCCTCGAGGTCGCCGAACTCTGCACAACACACTGTTCCTGCGTGCAGATAAGCGACGGGGAAACAGAGGTGTACGCGGCAAGCCTGTACTTTCCGCCGACAGGAAACATCGAGGTCGGCGTGCAACAGTTGGAGAAGGTACTACGGTGTCTCAGAGGCAAGAGGATCATCATCGGCCTGGATGCGAACGCAAAATCACCGCTGTGGTGCAGCAGGAGCACCGACGACAGAGGCGAGGCCCTAGAGGCAGTCATAGCGCAGTACGGTCTCCATGTCCTGAATCAACCAGGACAACCCCACACGTTTGAAACAACTCGAGGGCGATCAAACATAGACGTGACGATGGCGAGCCCAGAGGCAATACTCCTTGTAAAGGGCTGGAGGATACGCGAAGATGGTACCTCCAGTGACCACCGGATACTGGAGACGCTCCTCGACTTCGGGACGAGAAGCACCACACCGCAGCTTCAGGAAAGACGCTATAACACGCGAAAAGCCAACTGGGAGCTATTTCAGAGTGCCCTCACAGAGAAAATGGAGGCACTCAAAGAAACAACCCTCCAGCAGGCAGAGGACGTCGAAAGAATGGCCGGGCAACTCCAGGCAACCCTGATAGGTGCCTGCGACACCGCCATCCCAAAGAAGAAATGGTACTACAGGTCAGTACCCTGGTGGACGCCCGAGCTCACCAGAGCAAAGAGAAACACCTACCAGGCGAGAAGAAGGTATCAGGGGGCCAGGGACCCCGCTACGAGGGAGCAGGAGAAGCTGCGGTACAGGTCAACACGAAAGGAGTATAAGAGGATGCTGGCAAGAGCAAAAATCCAGAGCTGGCAGGACTTCGTCACCAAAGAGGGTAACAGGGAACCTTGGGGCATCGCTTACAAAACAGTCGCAAGGAAACTCAGAGGAGAGGAAACAACATCGACGCTGAAGACGCCGCTCGGATATACCTCCAACTGGCGAACGACCGCGGCAGCGATGTTGTCCGCACTTCTACCCGACGACGAGGAAGACACCGAAACGGAGGAGCAGAAGGAAATAAGGCGGAACTCGACAAACCCCCCCAACGTAGAAGACACCCCTGAATTCAGCTTCGAGGAACTCAGTGACGCCGTGAAACGGCTGAGGAAGGGGAAGTGCCCAGGCCCCGACCTGATTGAGGTCGAAATAATCCAACGGGCCTGGGGAAGAATACACCAGGAGCTCCTAAGGCTCATGAACGGCTGCCTCGCCTGGGGAATATTCCCCAAACGGTGGAAGGTCGCAAATGTTATCACCATCCCCAAGGGACCGGATCGGGACAGAAGCAATCCGAAATCCTACAGGCCAATCTGTCTGCTCTCCATGCTAGGCAAGCTGCTAGAAAGGCTAATGGCCACCAGGATGGCACCTATCTTCCACGACCACGCGCTCTCCTCCGACAGACAATATGGCTTTCGCCCCGGAAGATCGACGGTGGACGCGATCATCAAGCTCCGCGAGAAAATCGAGCAAATGAGCGAGAAGAGGTACGTCCTCGCAATAGCACTCGATATATCAGGAGCCTTCGACAACGTCTGGTGGCCGAACGTGCTGCACGAGCTCAAAAGAAGAGAATGCCCCGACAACCTGTACCGGTTAACAAGGAGCTACTTCTCCGAAAGAACCGTACAGATTGCTGGGAAAAACGAA
>NW_026109157.1:72500-75000 GCF_024516045.1 Bombus affinis
ACGAAAAGGCCGAACGTTCCTTTCGAAATAATTCCTCAAAAAGCGTTACGAGGTATGGAAATTTTTATAGAAATCGTTATTGTTCGACGCCGTCTAGCCGAACGTAACGGTTTCTTTTTATTTTTTTTTTAAATTTTTTCCACCGGACCTAGCTGACTGGGACGTTGGCACTTTGAATTGTTTCGCACTGCTCCAAAAGTGCCGAAAGTACCGAAAGTTCCTTTCGCATTAATTCCATAATAAGCGTTATAAGGTACGTATATTCTGGCATAAATCGATATATTCTAATTAAATACATCGGGATTAAGCGTTAATTTTGTTCTTGAAACGTTCTAAAAAGTTTCGAATTGCACATTGGGACATGGAAAAATTTCCGTATCGAACACGTTTTTTCGAGTTATCTCGCTTAAAAGTGTTACAAGGTAGGAATATTTTTGCATAAATGGACGTATCTCGACGTTTTACGTCGGAATTAAGCGTTTATTTGGTCGGTGGAACGTTTTCTAGAAACGGAACTATGCGACGGGACGTTGGGACTTTGAAGAAGTTCGGCCGGTGCGAAAAGACCGAAAAGGTTTTCGTGTCGTCGATCTTCCGGCGACTTCTGCGCGTCCGATTCCCGTTGGTCGGTCGTGTCGGATCTCGGCTTCGCTCGAACCGAGTATTAAGAGTACATGGAGTACAAGAGTTTTAAAAAATATATGAAAAGATTACCCTGAACGGTGGATCACTTGGCTCGTGGGTCGATGAAGAACGCAGCTAATTGCGCGTCAACGTGTGAACTGCAGGACACATGAACATCGACATTTCGAACGCACATTGCGGTCCACGGATACAATTCCTGGACCACGCCTGGCTGAGGGTTGCTCACGTAAACCTAAGACTGCTTGCGTTGCGTGTCGTTCCTCTCTATCTGTCTCTCTCTGTCCCTTGGTGCCTTCGACAACCCGCCGTCGTTCTTACGATACGTAGAACGTTTCAGAGTCGGAGGAAGCGCACGAAGAAGGATACGAACAAGAGCGGACGCGAGAGAACGTACGCGACGTACGAGCGATTGTTGGACGCTCGTCGGCGTTCGTCGCGGTCGTGTCGAGACCGTGCAATTCGTACGCATGCTCGATATATAAACTATCGTGTTCACGGGAGACACTACGAAACTCTACCTCTGTCTCTCTCTGTCCCTTGGTGCCTTCGACAACCCGCCGTCGTTCTTACGATACGTAGAACGTTTCAGAGTCGGAGGAAGCGCACGAAGAAGGATACGAATAAGAGCGGAGAGAACCGTCACGGACCTGCGTGAGTGCTAGCGGCGTCGTGAGTCGTCCTTTCGTACGACCGCCCGCTTATGCACCGCTTCGTGTCGGTTATCGAATATATTATATATATATATATATATATATATATATATACGTAGTGTTGTCCTCGTGACCGATTTTTTTTTCATATCAGCAGATTTGCATACGTTTGCAGGTTTTCGATGAGCACGATGTCCGCGCCCCCGACGTCGTCTTAAATGAATATTATTTTGGCGAGACTGAGAGAAAGCAAATATGGGAACTCGGTCGAGAGAGGAGAGAAGGAGAACAGCCTCAGATAAAAGTAAACTTGGTAACGGTGCGGAATTTTGCCGTACAACCGTCTTTTCTTAAGACGTTTTACTCGAATAGCCCCAGGGATCTAATGCCCACTCCGTCTCTTCGTGCGTAGAGATATACTCTGCGCGAGCGACTGACAACGACGAGGACCGTCGCATCGATGGGTCGTCGTTGCGTTTAACATACTCTGTGCTTGTAATTTATCCCCGAAAGAGAGCCGTAGATCCGGGAACGCACACGTGATTTCTTCGAGCGCTGATGACTTAGGGAGATGATCCCCAGGCGTTGCGCGGAGATCGGAGAGTACGCGTTACTTGTATCGGGACGAATTTTCCCCGTCGTTCGCGTATCTCTCTGCCCGCCGGCCCTGGCCCAAAGCCACGTTCGTCGGAAATCGTAGAAATCGTGTGCGAACTAGCGCGTGTCTATGATCGGCTACGGGTGTTTTACCAAGCTCGAGGTGTTGCGCAACGTTTCCGTACCTGACGAAGATGCGCACGAGAGTCCGTTACAAAGTCGTTGGATGGTCGTCGTCGTCATGCCAGAGAGAATCTCTGGACACGTACAGGAGAAGAGATCGTAGACGAGGAAGAAGACGATCCCCTTTGGCGAGGCTGGAGTGAAACTTTGATTTAATTAAAGACGAGGTATACACGCGCGTACGACGTGATAGTCGTGCGCGCGTGTGATTTTTTTTAAGGCAATTCGGCGCTACAAGTACTCGAAAAACAGAGAGTGTTGGTCATCCCATGCCTTTTCGGCGTCTATCGCTGGACCGCGCATCCTAACGTCGACGGTCGTCCAGTCCCCGAACACACCACAGTGTACGTCTCGCTCGCTTTTCCACTTGCGTGCGTTCCCGTGCGTTTTCGTCGTCGTCGGTACAGAGCAAAGAAACTTTGCCG
>NW_026109157.1:77500-80000 GCF_024516045.1 Bombus affinis
GGGGTAACCCAAAATGACCTGGAGACGCCGTCGGGAGATCCGGGAAGAGTTTTCTTTTCTGTATAAGCGTTCGAGTTCCCTGGAAACCTCTAGCAGGGAGATAGGGTTTGGAACGCGAAGAGCACCGCAGTTGCGGCGGTGTCCGGATCTTCCCCTCGGACCTTGAAAATCCAGGAGAGGGCCACGTGGAGGTGTCGCGCCGGTTCGTACCCATATCCGCAGCAGGTCTCCAAGGTAAAGAGCCTCTAGTCGATAGATTAATGTAGGTAAGGGAAGTCGGCAAATTGGATCCGTAACTTCGGAATAAGGATTGGCTCTGAGGAGCGGGGCGTGTCGGGCTTGGTCGGGAAGCGGGTTTGGCTGACGTGCCGGGCCTGGGCGAGCTGAACGGGACGCGGCGTATCTCTCTCTCGGGGGGGATATCGTCGCGCACCCCGGATCCGAGCTCGGTCCCGTGCCTTGGCCTCCCGCGGATCTTCCTTGCTGCGAGGCTTCCGTGGCGGTTTTACCGTCGCGGTCGTTCTCTTCGGCCGCCATTCAACGCTCAGCTCAGAACTGGCACGGACTAGGGGAATCCGACTGTCTAATTAAAACAAAGCATTGCGATGGCCCCCAAGGGTGTTGACGCAATGTGATTTCTGCCCAGTGCTCTGAATGTCAACGTGAAGAAATTCAAAAAAGCGCGGGTAAACGGCGGGAGTAACTATGACTCTCTTAAGTCAATAGTTACTCGGGGACTGGCAGGATTTTGGTCTTGCCTGCCCAAGTCACACTCCTACCTCCTCGGGGTACCGCCGGTAACATGCGCATGTCCACATCAGCGAGGGGTGTACTCCCCCGGATGTGGCGGCGCATGGCTAAACGGAGTGTGGCGATGAAGGAGCGAAAGACAACATCTTAAACGGTCCTCCGTAACGGCTATTTGGAGCCGTGAATAATGGAGCCCATAGTAAAGTAAACCTGGAACTCGTTCCTTCACTCAGTTGACGACCGGAACGACCTAAGGACAACGATTTGGCTTACAATTGGAACACTATATCGATTTCAAAATTTATTATAAAATTCGATGTTAATATGAATAGTGCCTCGGACGCAGCGCCTCTCAGTCCCGGAGGCGCTGTGGCGGATTTATCCGCTTCAGAGGGGACTACGGATAACGACCAAGCTACGTCCCCGGCTATGAGTTTAATCACTGTGCCGCTCGTGGGCAATCGGGTTACCTGTCCAGTATGTGAGAAAAGGGAAATTAACCTTTTCTTCCTAAATCTGTCGGATCTGGATAGGCATTTAACACAACACCACCCGGATGCCCCGATCTTTTGGTCTTGTATTAACTGCGCGAAATGCTTCCCAAAGCTTCATGGGGCTAGATGCCACATACCTAAGTGTGGTGGCGCTAGCAGCCAGGCCTCCATGACAGGAGAGTTTCAGTGCGAGGCCTGTCCCATGAGCTTTGGATCGCGCAGAGGGCTATCCACCCACGAACGGCATGCGCACCCTGCCGTTAGAAATATTAAAAGAAGGGGAGCGGACCCCCCAGAAGAAAATACTAAAACTTGGAAAGTAGAAGAGGTAGCACGCTTGAAGGGGCTTTGGGAAATATTCAAAAACCATAAACATCCCAATAAAGAAATTAGCAAATTCCTCACCACAAAAACGATCGACCAAATAAAGTATCAAAGAAAAAAATTAAATTTAATTGGTGAGGAAAGCCCCCAAGATGCTACCTCACTGGCAACAGAGGGAGGGTGCGATCTCGTTAGTTCAGGCAATGCCAGCTTTGGCTCGCCTGTAGGCCGCAACGAGAGCGAGCTTGCCCAAGAGTGGAAGCTCTTACTTAAAGATGAAATTAGTAAGCCAACCGAGGTGCCCCCTATTTTAAAGGAGGTTTACAGTCGGTTGATGTCAATCTGGGATGAGTACCAAGATGATCGAGAATCCCTAACGGAGAGACTCGATCACTTTATACGCACAGCTCTATACGAGCTTATAAATAAACTTAAAAACCAACTGGATAAAAAGAAAACTAAAAGACCAAGAGCAGCCAAAAATTCTAAAAGAAACAATAGAAACTCCAGGAAGCGATTCTCATACGCTCGTTGCCAGGAGTTATTCCATGAGTGCCCAAGGAGACTGGCTGATGCCGTGGTCAATAATGATCAGGCATATCTCGAACCAGCCAGGCAACCTCCCGGATCTGAGGAAGTGAGGGGGCTTTACGATAAGCTGTGGGGACAAGTGGGTACCACATATGTCCCGATTCCAGTTACGAGGGCCCCCAAACTATCCCTATCCGAGATCTTCCCGCCGATAACGGCTGAGGATGTGGGGGAGAGAATCGGCAAAATTAGAAAGAAAGCTGCAGCAGGACCGGATGGATTGCAAAGTGATCATTTAACCATCCCCGGCCTGCCTATCATAATGGCAAAAATTTACAATATACTATTATATTACTCTTATTTTCCCTCCGTATGGAAGGAGAATAGAACAACTCTCATTC
>NW_026109158.1:0-82856 GCF_024516045.1 Bombus affinis
GTTATATAGTGTTACGTTATAACGTATAACGATATATATTATTACGTAATAACGTATATCGTTATATAGTATTACCATATAACGTATAACGTTATATATTGTTACGTTATAACGTATAGCGATATATACTATTACCATATAACGTATAACGATATATACTATCTAGGTAATAACGTATATCGTTATATAGTATTACCATATAACGTATAACGTTTATATAGTGTTACGTTATAACCGTATAACGATATATACTATTACGTAATAACTTATATCGTTATATAGTGTTACCATATAACGTATAACGTTATATATTGTTACGTTATAACGTATAGCGATATATACTATTACCATATAACGTATAACGTTATATATTGTTACGTTATAACGTATAACGTTATATAGCATTACCATATAACGTAAAACGATATATACTATTACGTAATAACGTATAACGTTATATAGAATTACCATATAACGTATAACGTTATATAGTGTTACGTTATAACGTATAACGAAATATACTATTAAGTAATAACGTATATCGTTATATAGTATTACCATATAACGTATAACGTTATATATTGTTACGTTATAACGTATAACGATAACAGTATTACCATACAACGTATAGCGTTATATAGTGTTACGTTATAACGTATATCGTTATATAGCATTACCATATAACGTAAAGCGATATATACTATTTCGTAATACCGTATATTGTTATATAGTATTACCATATAACGTATAACGTTATATATTGTTACGTTATAACGTATAACGTTATATAGTATTACGTTATAACGTGAAACGATATATACTATTACGTAATAACGTATAACGTTATATAGAATTACCATATAACGTATAACCTTATAGTATTACGTTATAAACGTATAAACGATATATACTATTACGTAATAACGCATATCGTTATATAGTATTACCATATAACGTATAACGGTTATATAGTGTTACGTTATAACGTATAACGTTATATAGCATTACCATATAAGGTAAAACGATATATACTATTACGTAATAACGTATATCGTTATATAGAATTACCATATAACGTATAACGTTATATAGTATTACGTTATAACGTATAACGATATATACTATTACGTAATAACGTATATCGTAATATAGTATTACCATATAACGTATAACGTTATATATTGTTACGTTATAACGTATAGCGATATATACCATTACCATATAACGTATAACGTTATATAGTGTTTACGTTATAACGTATAACGATATATAGTATTACCATATAACGTATAACGTTATATAGTGTTACGTTATAACGTATAACGATATATACTATTACGTAATAACGTATATCGTTATATAGTATTTCCATATAACGTATAACGTTTTATATTGTTACGTTATAACGTATAACGACATATAGTATTACCATAAAACGTAAAACGATATATACTATTACGTAATAACGTATTTTGTTATATAGTATTACCATATAACGTATATCGTTATATAGTGATACGTTATATCGTAAATAACGTTATATAGTATTACCATATAAAGTATAACATTACATACTATTACGTAATAACGTATAACGATATATACTATTACGTGAATAACGTATATCGTTATATAGTATTACCATATAACGTATAACGTTATATATTGTTACGTTATAACGTACAACGGTATATACTATTACCATATAACGTATAACGTTATATATTGTTACGTTATAACGTACAGCGATATATACTATTACCATATAACGTATAACGTTATATAGTGTTACATTATAACGTATAACGATATATACTATTACGTAAATACGTATATCGTTATATAGTATTACCATATAACGTATAACGTTATAACATTGTTACGTTATAACGTATAGCGATATATACTATTACCATATAACGTATAACGTTATATAGCATTACCATATAACGTAAAACGATATATACTATCACGGAATAACGTATAACGTTATATAGAATTACCATATAACGTATAACGTTATATAGTATTACGTTATAACGTATAACGATATATACTATTACGTAATAACGCATATCGTTATATAGTATCACCATATAACGTATAACATTATATAGTGTTACGTTATAACGTATAACGTTATATAGCATTACCATATAAGGTAAAACGATATATACTATTACGTAATAACGTATATCGTTATATAGAATTACCATATAACGTATAACGTTTATATAGTATTACGTTATAACGTGTAACGATATATACTATTACGTAATAACGTATATCGTTATATAGTAGAGCCATATAACGTATAACGTTATATATTGTTACGTTATAACGTATAACGATATATAGTATTGCCATATAACGTATAACGTTATATATTATGACGTTATAGCGTATAACGGTATATACTATTACCATGTAACGTATAACGTTATATAGTGTTACGTTTATAACGTATAACGATATATACTATTACGTAATAACGTATATCGTTATATAGTATTACCATATAAACGTATAACGTTATATATTGTTACGTTTATAAAGCTATAGCGATATATACTATTACCATATAACGTATAACGTTATATAGCATTACCATATAACGTAAAACGGTATATACTATTACGGAATAACGTATAACGTTATATCGAATTACCATATAACGTATAACGTTATATAGTGATACGTTATACCGTATAACGTTAATAGTATTACCATATAAAGTATAACATTACATACTATTACGTAATAACGTATAACGATATATACTATTACGTAATAACGTATATCGTTATATAGTATTACCATATAACGTATAACGTTATATAGTGTTACGTTATAACGTATAACGATATATACTATTACGTAATAACGTATATCGTTATATAGTACTTCCATATAACGTATAACGTTATATATTGTTACGTTATAACGTATAACGATATATACTATTACGTAATAACGTATAACGATATATACTATTACGTAATAAACGTATATCGTTATATAGCATTACCATATAACGTATAACATTATATATTGTTACGTTATAACGTATAACGATATATAGTATTACCATATAACGTATAACGTTATATAGTGTTACGTTATAACGTATAACGTTATATAGCATTACCATATATCGTAAAACTATATATAGTGTTACGTTATAACGTATAACGATATATACTATTACGTAATAACGTATATCGTTATATAGTATTACCATATAACGTATAAACGTTATATTGTGTTACGTTATAACGTATAACGGTATATAGCATTACCATATATCGTAAAACGATATATAGTGTTACGTTATAACGTATAACGATATATACTATTACGTAATAACGTATATCGTTATATAGTATTACCATTATAACGTATAACGTTATATTATTGTTACGTTATAACGTATAGCGATATATACTATTACCATATAACGTATAACGTTATATAGCATTACCCATATAACGTAAAACGATATATACTATTACGGAATACGGATAACGTTATATAGTATTACCATATAACGGTATAACGTTATATATTGTTACGTTATAACGTATAGCGATATATACTATTACCCATATAACGTATAGCGTTTATATTGTTACGTTATAACGTATAACGTTATATAGCATTACCATATAACGTAAAACGATATATACTATTACGTAATAACGTATAACGTATATAGAATTACCATATAACGTATAACGATATATAGTGTTACGTTATAACGTATAACGAAATAGACTATTACGTATAACGTATATCGTTATATAGTATTATCATATAACGTATAACGTTATATATTGTTACGTTATAACGTATAACGATATTACAGTATTACCATACAACGTATAGCGTTATATAGTGTTACGTTATAACGTATATCGTTATATAGCATTACCATATAACGTATAACCGTTATATATTGTTACGTTATAACGTATAACGCATATATAGTATTTACCATATACGTATAACGTTATATAGTGTTACGTTATAACGTATAACGATATATAGTATTACCATATAACGTATAACGTTATATAGTGTTACGTTATAACGTATAACGATATATACTATTACGTAATAACGTATATCGTCTATATAGTATTACCATATAACGTATAACGTTATACAGTGTTACGTTATAACGTATAACGATATATACTATTACGTAATAACGTATATCGTTATATAGTATTACAATATAACGTATAACGTTATATATTGTTACAGTTATAACGTATAGCGATATATACTATTACCATATAACGTATAACGTTATATAGCATTACCATATAACGTAAATCGATATATACTATTACGGAATAACGTATAACGTTATATAGAATTACCATATAACGTATAACGTTATATAGTGTTACGTTATAACGTATAACGATATATATTATTACGTAATAACGTATATCGTTATTAGTATTACCATATAACGTATAACGTTATATATTGTTACGTTATAACGTATAGCGATATATACTATTACCATATAACGTATAACGATATATACTATTAGGTAATAACGTATATCGTTATATAGTATTAACCATATAACGTATAACGTTATATAGTGTTACGTTATAACGTATAACGATATATACTATTACGTAATAACTTATATCGTTATATAGTGTTACCATATAACGTATAACGTTATATATTGTTACGTTATAACGTATAGCGATATATACTATTACCATATAACGTATAACGTTATATATTGTTACGTTATAACGTATAACGTTATATAGCATTACCATATAACGTAAAACGATATATACTATTACGTAATAACGTATAAACGTTATATAGAATTACCATATAACGTATAACGTTATATAGTGTTACGTTATAACGTATAACGAAATATACTATTAAGTAATAACGTATATCGTTATATAGTATTACCATATAACGTATAACGTTATATATTGTTACGTTATAACGTATAACGATATACAGTATTACCATACAACGTATAGCGTTATATAGTGTTACGTTATAACGTATATCGTTATATAGCATTACCATATAACGTAAAGCGATATATACTATTTCGTAATACCGTATATTGTTTATATAGTATTACCATATAACGTATAACGTTATATATTGTTACGTTATAACGTATAACGTTATATAGTATTACGTTATAACGTGAAACGATATATACTATTACGTAATAACGTATAACGTTATATAGAATTACCATATAACGTATAACCTTATAGTATTACGTTATAAACGTAAAACGATATATACTATTACGTAATTACGCATATCGTTATATAGTATTACCATATAACGTATAACGTTATATAGTGTTACGTTATAACGTATAACGTTATATAGCATTACCATATAGGTAAAACGATATATACTATTACGTAATAACGATATCGTTATATAGAATTACCATATAACGTATAACGTTATATAGTATTACGTTATAACGTATAACGATATATACTATTACGTAATAAAGTATATCGTAATATAGTATTACCATATAACGTATAACGTTTATATATTGTTACGTTATAACGTATAGCGATATATACCATTACCATAATAACGTATAACGTTATATAGTGTTACGTTATAACGTATAACGATATATAGTATTACCATATAACGTATAACGTTATATAGTGTTACGTTATAACGTATAACGATATATTACTATTACGTAATAACGTATATCGTTATATAGTATTTCCATATAACGTATAACGTTTTATATTGTTACGATATAACGTATAACGACATATAGTATTACCATAAAACGTAAAACGATATATACTATTACGTAATAACGTATTTTGTTATATAGTATTACCATATAACGTATATCGTTATATAGTGATACGTTATATCGGTATAACGTTATATAGTATTACCATATAAAGTATAACATTACATACTATTACGTAATAACGTATAACGATATATACTATTACGTAATAACGTATATCGTTATATAGTATTACCATATAACGTATAACGTTATATATTGTTACGTTATAACGTATAACGATATATACTATTACCATTATAACGAATACGTTATATAGTGTTACGTTATAACGTATAACGTTATATAGCATTACCATATAACGTAAAACGATATATACTATTACGGAATAACGTATAACGTTATATAGAATTACCATATAACGTATAACGTTATATAGTGTTACGTTATAACGTATAGCGATATATACTGTTACCATATAAACGTATAACGTTATATAGTGTTACGTTATAACGTATAACGATATACTAGTATTACCATATAACGTAAAACGATATACTATTACGTAATAACGTATATTGTTATATAGTATTACCATATAACGTATAACGTTATATAGTGTTACGTTATAACGTATAGCGATATATACTATTACCATATAACGTATAACGTTATATAGCATTACCATATAACGTAAAACGATATATACTATTACGTAATAACGTATATCGTTATATAGTATTACCATATAACGTATAACGTTATACAGTGTTACGTTATAACGTATAACGATATATACTATTACGTAATAACGTATATCGTTATATAGCATTACCATATAACGTATAACATTATATATTGTTACGTTATAACGTATAACGATATATAGTATTACCATATAACGTATAACGATATATAGTGTTACGTTATAACGTATAACGATATATACTATTACGTAATAACGTATATCGTTATATAGTATTACCATATAACGTATAACGTTATATTGTGTTACGTTATAACGTATAACGTTATATAGCATTACCATATATCGTAAAACGATATATAGTGTTACGTTATAACGTATAACGATATGTACTATTACGTAATAACGTATATCGTTATATAGTATTACCATATAACGTATAACGTTATATATTGTTACGTTATAACGTATAGCGATATATACTATTACCATATAACGTATAACGTTATATAGCATTACCATATAACGTAAAACGATATATACTATTACGGAATAACGGATAACGTTATATAGTATTACCATATAACGTATAACGTTATATATTGTTACGTTATAACGTATAGCGATATATACTATTACCATATAACGTATAGCGTTATATATTGTTACGTTATAACGTATAACGTTATATAGCATTACCATATAACGTAAAACGATATATACTATTACGTAATAACGTATAACGTTATATAGAATTACCATATAACGTATAACGATATATAGTGTTACGTTATAACGTATAACGAAATATACTATTACGTAATAACGTATATCGTTATATAGTATTATCATATAACGTATAACGTTATATATTGTTACGTTATAACGTATAACGATATACAGTATTACCATACAACGTATAGCGTTATATAGTGTTACGTTATAACGTATATCGTTATATAGCATTACCATATAACGTATAACGTTATATATTGTTACGTTATAACGTATAACGATATATAGTATTACCATATAACGTATAACGTTATATAGTGTTACGTTATAACGTATAACGATATATAGTATTACCATATAACGTATAACGTTATATAGTGTTACGTTATAACGTATAACGATATATACTATTACGTAATAACGTATATCGTTATATAGTATTACCATATAACGTATAACGTTATACAGTGTTACGTTATAACGTATAACGATATATACTATTACGTAATAACGTATATCGTTATATAGTATTACAATATAACGTATAACGTTATATATTGTTACGTTATAACGTATAGCGATATATACTATTACCATATAACGTATAACGTTATATAGCATTACCATATAACGTAAATCGATATATACTATTACGGAATAACGTATAACGTTATATAGAATTACCATATAACGTATAACGTTATATAGTGTTACGTTATAACGTATAACGATATATAGTGTTACGTTATAACGTATAACGATATATACTATTACGTAATAACGTATATCGTTATATAGTATTACCATATAACGTATAACGTTATATTGTGTTACGTTATAACGTATAACGTTATATAGCATTACCATATATCGTAAAACGATATATAGTGTTACGTTATAACGTATAACGATATGTACTATTACGTAATAACGTATATCGTTATATAGTATTACCATATAACGTATAACGTTATATATTGTTACGTTATAACGTATAGCGATATATACTATTACCATATAACGTATAACGTTATATAGCATTACCATATAACGTAAAACGATATATACTATTACGGAATAACGGATAACGTTATATAGTATTACCATATAACGTATAACGTTATATATTGTTACGTTATAACGTATAGCGATATATACTATTACCATATAACGTATAGCGTTATATATTGTTACGTTATAACGTATAACGTTATATAGCATTACCATATAACGTAAAACGATATATACTATTACGTAATAACGTATAACGTTATATAGAATTACCATATAACGTATAACGATATATAGTGTTACGTTATAACGTATAACGAAATATACTATTACGTAATAACGTATATCGTTATATAGTATTATCATATAACGTATAACGTTATATATTGTTACGTTATAACGTATAACGATATACAGTATTACCATACAACGTATAGCGTTATATAGTGTTACGTTATAACGTATATCGTTATATAGCATTACCATATAACGTATAACGTTATATATTGTTACGTTATAACGTATAACGATATATAGTATTACCATATAACGTATAACGTTATATAGTGTTACGTTATAACGTATAACGATATATAGTATTACCATATAACGTATAACGTTATATAGTGTTACGTTATAACGTATAACGATATATACTATTACGTAATAACGTATATCGTTATATAGTATTACCATATAACGTATAACGTTATACAGTGTTACGTTATAACGTATAACGATATATACTATTACGTAATAACGTATATCGTTATATAGTATTACAATATAACGTATAACGTTATATATTGTTACGTTATAACGTATAGCGATATATACTATTACCATATAACGTATAACGTTATATAGCATTACCATATAACGTAAATCGATATATACTATTACGGAATAACGTATAACGTTATATAGAATTACCATATAACGTATAACGTTATATAGTGTTACGTTATAACGTATAACGATATATATTATTACGTAATAACGTATATCGTTATATAGTATTACCATATAACGTATAACGTTATATATTGTTACGTTATAACGTATAGCGATATATACTATTACCATATAACGTATAACGATATATACTATTAGGTAATAACGTATATCGTTATATAGTATTACCATATAACGTATAACGTTATATAGTGTTACGTTATAACGTATAACGATATATACTATTACGTAATAACTTATATCGTTATATAGTGTTACCATATAACGTATAACGTTATATATTGTTACGTTATAACGTATAGCGATATATACTATTACCATATAACGTATAACGTTATATATTGTTACGTTATAACGTATAACGTTATATAGCATTACCATATAACGTAAAACGATATATACTATTACGTAATAACGTATAACGTTATATAGAATTACCATATAACGTATAACGTTATATAGTGTTACGTTATAACGTATAACGAAATATACTATTAAGTAATAACGTATATCGTTATATAGTATTACCATATAACGTATAACGTTATATATTGTTACGTTATAACGTATAACGATATACAGTATTACCATACAACGTATAGCGTTATATAGTGTTACGTTATAACGTATATCGTTATATAGCATTACCATATAACGTAAAGCGATATATACTATTTCGTAATACCGTATATTGTTATATAGTATTACCATATAACGTATAACGTTATATATTGTTACGTTATAACGTATAACGTTATATAGTATTACGTTATAACGTGAAACGATATATACTATTACGTAATAACGTATAACGTTATATAGAATTACCATATAACGTATAACCTTATAGTATTACGTTATAACGTATAACGATATATACTATTACGTAATAACGCATATCGTTATATAGTATTACCATATAACGTATAACGTTATATAGTGTTACGTTATAACGTATAACGTTATATAGCATTACCATATAAGGTAAAACGATATATACTATTACGTAATAACGTATATCGTTATATAGAATTACCATATAACGTATAACGTTATATAGTATTACGTTATAACGTATAACGATATATACTATTACGTAATAACGTATATCGTAATATAGTATTACCATATAACGTATAACGTTATATATTGTTACGTTATAACGTATAGCGATATATACCATTACCATATAACGTATAACGTTATATAGTGTTACGTTATAACGTATAACGATATATAGTATTACCATATAACGTATAACGTTATATAGTGTTACGTTATAACGTATAACGATATATACTATTACGTAATAACGTATATCGTTATATAGTATTTCCATATAACGTATAACGTTTTATATTGTTACGTTATAACGTATAACGACATATAGTATTACCATAAAACGTAAAACGATATATACTATTACGTAATAACGTATTTTGTTATATAGTATTACCATATAACGTATATCGTTATATAGTGATACGTTATATCGTATAACGTTATATAGTATTACCATATAAAGTATAACATTACATACTATTACGTAATAACGTATAACGATATATACCATTACGTAATAACGTATATCGTTATATAGTATTACCATATAACGTATAACGTTATATATTGTTACGTTATAACGTACAACGGTATATACTATTACCATATAACGTACAACGTTATATATTGTGACGTTATAACGTATAACGATATATACTATTACCATGTAACGTATAACGTTATATAGTGTTACGTTATAACGTATAACGATAAATACTATTACGTAATAACGTATATCGTTATATAGTATTACCATATAACGTATAACGTTATATATTGTTACGTTATAACGTACAGCGATATATACTATTACCATATAACGTATAACGTTATATAGTGTTACATTATAACGTATAACGATATATACTATTACGTAATAACGTATATCGTTATATAGTATTACCATATAACGTATAACGTTATACATTGTTACGTTATAACGTATAGCGATATATACTATTACCATATAACGTATAACGTTATATAGCATTACCATATAACGTAAAACGATATATACTATCACGGAATAACGTATAACGTTATATAGAATTACCATATAACGTATAACGTTATATAGTATTACGTTATAACGTATAACGATATATACTATTACGTAATAACGCATATCGTTATATAGTATCACCATATAACGTATAACATTATATAGTGTTACGTTATAACGTATAACGTTATATAGCATTACCAAATAAGGTAAAACGATATATACTATTACGTAATAACGTATATCGTTATATAGAATTACCATATAACGTATAACGTTATATAGTATTACGTTATAACGTGTAACGATATATACTATTACGTAATAACATATATCGTTATATAGTATAGCCATATAACGTATAACGTTATATATTGTTACGTTATAACGTATAACGATATATAGTATTGCCATATAACGTATAACGTTATATATTGTGACGTTATAGCGTATAACGGTATATACTATTACCATGTAACGTATAACGTTATATAGTGTTACGTTATAACGTATAACGATATATACTATTACGTAATAACGTATATCGTTATATAGTATTACCATATAACGTATAACGTTATATATTGTTACGTTATAACGTATAGCGATATATACTATTACCATATAACGTATAACGTTATATAGCATTACCATATAACGTAAAACGGTATATACTATTACGGAATAACGTATAACGTTATATCGAATTACCATATAACGTATAACGTTATATAGTGATACGTTATACCGTATAACGTTATATAGTATTACCATATAAAGTATAACATTACATACTATTACGTAATAACGTATAACGATATATACTATTACGTAATAACGTATATCGTTATATAGTATTACCATATAACGTATAACGTTATATAGTGTTACGTTATAACGTATAACGATATATACCATTACGTAATAACTTATATCGTTATATAGTATTTCCATATAACGTATAACGTTTTATATTGTTACGTTATAACGTATAACGATATATAGTATTACCATATAACGTAAAACGATATATACTATTACGTAATAACGTATATCGTTATATAGTACTTCCATATAACGTATAACGTTATATATTGTTACGTTATAACGTATAACGATATATAGTATTACCATATAACGTATAACGTTATATAGTGTTACGTTATAACGTATAACGTTATATAGCATTACCATATATCGTAAAACTATAAATAGTGTTACGTTATAACGTATAACGATATATACTATTACGTAATAACGTATATCGTTATATAGTATTACCATATAACGTATAACGTTATATTGTGTTACGTTATAACGTATAACGGTATATAGCATTACCATATATCGTAAAACGATATATAGTGTTACGTTATAACGTATAACGTTATATACTATTACGTAATAACGTATATCGTTATATAGTATTACCATATAACGTATAACGTTATATATTGTTACGTTATAACGTATAACGATATATACTATTACCATATAACGAATAACGTTATATAGAATTACCATATAACGTATAACGTTATATAGTATTACGTTATAACGTATAACGATATATACTATTACGTAATAACGCATATCGTTATATAGTATCACCATATAACGTATAACGTTATATAGTGTTACGTTATAACGTATAACGTTATATAGCATTACCATATAAGGTAAAACGATATATACTATTACGTAATAACGTATATCGTTATATAGAATTACCATATAACGTATAACGTTATATAGTATTACGTTATAACGTGTAACGATATATACTATTACGTAATAACGTATATCGTTATATAGTATAGCCATATAACGTATAACGTTATATATTGTTACGTTATAACGTATAACGATATATAGTATTACCATATAACGTATAACGTTATATATTGTGACGTTATAGCGTATAACGGTATATACTATTACCATGTAACGTATAACGTTATATAGTGTTACGTTATAACGTATAACGATATATACTATTACGTAATAACGTATATCGTTATATAGTATTACCATATAACGTATAACGTTATATATTGTTACGTTATAACGTATAGCGATATATACTATTACCATATAACGTATAACGTTATATAGCATTACCATATAACGTAAAACGGTATATACTATTACGGAATAACGTATAACGTTATATCGAATTACCATATAACGGATAACGTTATATAGTGATACGTTATACCGTATAACGTTATATAGTATTACCATATAAAGTATAACATTACATACTATTACGTAATAACGTATAACGATATATACTATTACGTAATAACGTATATCGTTATATAGTATTACCATATAACGTATAACGTTATATAGTGTTACGTTATAACGTATAACGATATATACCATTACGTAATAACGTATATCGTTATATAGTATTTCCATATAACGTATAACGTTTTATATTGTTAGCTCGTTTACCGTTGTTACACATTTCCGGTACAAGTACGCGGGCATTAGAGAAGGACGGAACGGTCTCTCTCTTTACCCCTATATCGCGTTTTTAGTTCGCTCACGCGCTCTGTACTTATATCTATTACATTTCCACCATAAGCAGCGGCCGTGCAGTGACTTACAAAAGTTTACTATTACGTAATAACGTATAACGATATATACTATTACGTAATAACGTATATCGTTATATAGTATTACCATATAACGTATAACGTTATATAGTGTTACGTTATAACGTATAACGATATATACTATTACGTAATAACGTATATCGTTATATAGTACTTCCATATAACGTATAACGTTATATATTGTTACGTTATAACGTATAACGATATATACTATTACGTAATAACGTATAACGATATATACTATTACGTAATAACGTATATCGTTATATAGCATTACCATATAACGTATAACATTATATATTGTTACGTTATAACGTATAACGATATATAGTATTACCATATAACGTATAACGTTATATAGTGTTACGTTATAACGTATAACGTTATATAGCATTACCATATATCGTAAAACGATATATAGTGTTACGTTATAACGTATAACGATATATACTATTACGTAATAACGTATATCGTTATATAGTATTACCATATAACGTATAACGTTATATTGTGTTACGTTATAACGTATAACGGTATATAGCATTACCATATATCGTAAAACGATATATAGTGTTACGTTATAACGTATAACGATATATACTATTACGTAATAACGTATATCGTTATATAGTATTACCATATAACGTATAACGTTATATAGTGTTACGTTATAACGTATAGCGATATATACTATTACCATCTAACGTATAACGTTATATAGTGTTACGTTATAACGTATAACGATATATACTATTACGGAATAACGTATAACGTTATATAGAATTACCATATAACGTATAACATTATATGGTGTTACGTTATAACGTATAACGTGATATAGCATTACCATATATCGTAAAACGATATATAGTGTTACGTTATAACGTATAACGATATATACTATTACGTAATAACGTATATCGTTATATAGTATTTCCATATAACGTATAACGTTTTATATTGTTACGTTATAACGTATAACGACATATAGTATTACCATAAAACGTAAAACGATATATACTATTACGTAATAACGTATTTTGTTATATAGTATTACCATATAACGTATATCGTTATATAGTGATACGTTATATCGTATAACGTTATATAGTATTACCATATAAAGTATAACATTACATACTATTACGTAATAACGTATAACGATATATACTATTACGTAATAACGTATATCGTTATATAGTATTACCATATAACGTATAACGTTATATATTGTTACGTTATAACGTACAACGGTATATACTATTACCATATAACGTACAACGTTATATATTGTGACGTTATAACGTATAACGATATATACTATTACCATGTAACGTATAACGTTATATAGTGTTACGTTATAACGTATAACGATAAATACTATTACGTAATAACGTATATCGTTATATAGTATTACCATATAACGTATAACGTTATATATTGTTACGTTATAACGTACAGCGATATATACTATTACCATATAACGTATAACGTTATATAGTGTTACATTATAACGTATAACGATATATACTATTACGTAATAACGTATATCGTTATATAGTATTACCATATAACGTATAACGTTATACATTGTTACGTTATAACGTATAGCGATATATACTATTACCATATAACGTATAACGTTATATAGCATTACCATATAACGTAAAACGATATATACTATCACGGAATAACGTATAACGTTATATAGAATTACCATATAACGTATAACGTTATATAGTATTACGTTATAACGTATAACGATATATACTATTACGTAATAACGCATATCGTTATATAGTATCACCATATAACGTATAACATTATATAGTGTTACGTTATAACGTATAACGTTATATAGCATTACCATATAAGGTAAAACGATATATACTATTACGTAATAACGTATATCGTTATATAGAATTACCATATAACGTATAACGTTATATAGTATTACGTTATAACGTGTAACGATATATACTATTACGTAATAACGTATATCGTTATATAGTATAGCCATATAACGTATAACGTTATATATTGTTACGTTATAACGTATAACGATATATAGTATTGCCATATAACGTATAACGTTATATATTGTGACGTTATAGCGTATAACGGTATATACTATTACCATGTAACGTATAACGTTATATAGTGTTACGTTATAACGTATAACGATATATACTATTACGTAATAACGTATATCGTTATATAGTATTACCATATAACGTATAACGTTATATATTGTTACGTTATAACGTATAGCGATATATACTATTACCATATAACGTATAACGTTATATAGCATTACCATATAACGTAAAACGGTATATACTATTACGGAATAACGTATAACGTTATATCGAATTACCATATAACGTATAACGTTATATAGTGATACGTTATACCGTATAACGTTATATAGTATTACCATATAAAGTATAACATTACATACTATTACGTAATAACGTATAACGATATATACTATTACGTAATAACGTATATCGTTATATAGTATTACCATATAACGTATAACGTTATATAGTGTTACGTTATAACGTATAACGATATATACCATTACGTAATAACTTATATCGTTATATAGTATTTCCATATAACGTATAACGTTTTATATTGTTACGTTATAACGTATAACGATATATAGTATTACCATATAACGTAAAACGATATATACTATTACGTAATAACGTATATTGTTATATAGTATTACCATATAACGTATAACGTTATATAGTGATACGTTATATCGTATAACGTTATATAGTATTACCATATAAAGTATAACATTACATACTATTACGTAATAACGTATAACGATATATACTATTACGTAATAACGTATATCGTTATATAGTATTACCATATAACGTATAACGTTATATAGTGTTACGTTATAACGTATAACGATATATACTATTACGTAATAACGTATATCGTTATATAGTACTTCCATATAACGTATAACGTTATATATTGTTACGTTATAACGTATAACGATATATACTATTACGTAATAACGTATAACGATATATACTATTACGTAATAACGTATATCGTTATATAGCATTACCATATAACGTATAACATTATATATTGTTACGTTATAACGTATAACGATATATAGTATTACCATATAACGTATAACGTTATATAGTGTTACGTTATAACGTATAACGTTATATAGCATTACCATATATCGTAAAACTATATATAGTGTTACGTTATAACGTATAACGATATATACTATTACGTAATAACGTATATCGTTATATAGTATTACCATATAACGTATAACGTTATATTGTGTTACGTTATAACGTATAACGGTATATAGCATTACCATATATCGTAAAACGATATATAGTGTTACGTTATAACGTATAACGATATATACTATTACGTAATAACGTATATCGTTATATAGTATTACCATATAACGTATAACGTTATATATTGTTACGTTATAACGTATAACGATATATACTATTACCATATAACGAATAACGTTATATAGAATTACCATATAACGTATAACGTTATATAGTATTACGTTATAACGTATAACGATATATACTATTACGTAATAACGCATATCGTTATATAGTATCACCATATAACGTATAACGTTATATAGTGTTACGTTATAACGTATAACGTTATATAGCATTACCATATAAGGTAAAACGATATATACTATTACGTAATAACGTATATCGTTATATAGAATTACCATATAACGTATAACGTTATATAGTATTACGTTATAACGTGTAACGATATATACTATTACGTAATAACGTATATCGTTATATAGTATAGCCATATAACGTATAACGTTATATATTGTTACGTTATAACGTATAACGATATATAGTATTACCATATAACGTATAACGTTATATATTGTGACGTTATAGCGTATAACGGTATATACTATTACCATGTAACGTATAACGTTATATAGTGTTACGTTATAACGTATAACGATATATACTATTACGTAATAACGTATATCGTTATATAGTATTACCATATAACGTATAACGTTATATATTGTTACGTTATAACGTATAGCGATATATACTATTACCATATAACGTATAACGTTATATAGCATTACCATATAACGTAAAACGGTATATACTATTACGGAATAACGTATAACGTTATATCGAATTACCATATAACGTATAACGTTATATAGTGATACGTTATACCGTATAACGTTATATAGTATTACCATATAAAGTATAACATTACATACTATTACGTAATAACGTATAACGATATATACTATTACGTAATAACGTATATCGTTATATAGTATTACCATATAACGTATAACGTTATATAGTGTTACGTTATAACGTATAACGATATATACCATTACGTAATAACGTATATCGTTATATAGTATTTCCATATAACGTATAACGTTTTATATTGTTTCGTTATAACGTATAACGATATATAGTATTACCATATAACGTAGAACGATATATACTATTACGTAATAACGTATATTGTTATATAGTATTACCATATAACGTATAACGTTATATAGTGATACGTTATATCGTATAACGTTATATAGTATTACCATATAAAGTATAACATTACATACTATTACGTAATAACGTATAACGATATATACTATTACGTAATAACGTATATCGTTATATAGTATTACCATATAACGTATAACGTTATATAGTGTTACGTTATAACGTATAACGATATATACTATTACGTAATAACGTATATCGTTATATAGTACTTCCATATAACGTATAACGTTATATATTGTTACGTTATAACGTATAACGATATATACTATTACGTAATAACGTATAACGATATATACTATTACGTAATAACGTATATCGTTATATAGCATTACCATATAACGTATAACATTATATATTGTTACGTTATAACGTATAACGATATATAGTATTACCATATAACGTATAACGTTATATAGTGTTACGTTATAACATATAACGTTATATAGCATTACCATATATCGTAAAACGATATATAGTGTTACGTTATAACGTATAACGATATATACTATTACGTAATAACGTATATCGTTATATAGTATTACCATATAACGTATAACGTTATATTGTGTTACGTTATAACGTATAACGGTATATAGCATTACCATATATCGTAAAACGATATATAGTGTTACGTTATAACGTATAACGATATATACTATTACGTAATAACGTATATCGTTATATAGTATTACCATATAACGTATAACGTTATATAGTGTTACGTTATAACGTATAGCGATATATACTATTACCATCTAACGTATAACGTTATATAGTGTTACGTTATAACGTATAACGATATATACTATTACGGAATAACGTATAACGTTATATAGAATTACCATATAACGTATAACATTATATGGTGTTACGTTATAACGTATAACGTGATATAGCATTACCATATATCGTAAAACGATATATAGTGTTACGTTATAACGTATAACGATATATACTATTACGTAATAACGTATATCGTTATATAGTATTACCATATAACGTATAACGTTATATATTGTTACGTTATAACGTATAGCGATATATACTATTACCATATAACGTATAACGTTATATAGCATTACCATATAACGTAAAACGATATATACTATTACGGAATAACGTATAACGTTATATAGAATTACCATATAACGTATAACGTTATATAGTGTTACGTTATAACGTATAACGATATATACTATTACGTAATAACGTATATCGTTATATAGTATTACCATATAACGTATAACGTTATATATTGTTACGTTATAACGTATGGCGATATATACTATTACCATATAACGTATAGCGTTATATATTGTTACGTTATAACGTATAACGTTATATAGCATTACCATATAACGTAAAACGATGTATACTATTACGTAATAACGTATAACGTTATATAGAATTACCATATAACGTATAACGATATATAGTGTTACGTTATAACGTATAACGAAATATGCTATTACGTAATAACGTATATCGTTATAAAGTATTATCATATAACGTATAACGTTATATATTGTTACGTTATAACGTATAACGATATACAGTATTACCATACAACGTATAGCGTTATATAGTGTTACGTTATAACATATATCGTTATATAGCATTACCATATAACGTAAAACGTTATATATTGTTACGTTATAACGTATAACGATATATAGTATTACCATATAACGTATAACGTTATATAGTGTTACGTTATAACGTATAACGATATATAGTATTACCATATAACGTATAACGTTATATAGTGTTACGTTATAACGTATAACGATATATACTATTACGTAATAACGTATATCGTTATATAGTATTACCATATAACGTATAACGTTATCCAGTGTTACGTTATAACGTATAGCGATATATACTATTACCATATAACGTACAACGTTATATAGTGTTACGTTATAACGTATAACGATATATAGTATTACCATATAACGTAAAACGATATATACTATTACGTAATAACGTATATTGTTATATAGTATTACCATATAACGTATAACGTTATATAGTGTTACGTTATAACGTATAACGATATATACTATTACCGAATAACGTATAACGTTATATAGAATTACCATATAACGTATAACGTTATATTGTGTTACGTTATAACGTATAACGTTATATAGCATTACCATATATCGTAAAACGATATATAGTGTTACGTTATAACGTATAACGATATATACTATTACGTAATAACGTATATCGTTATATAGTATTACCATATAACGTATAACGTTATATATTGTTACGTTATAACGTATAACGTTATATAGCATTACCATATATCGTAAAACGATATATAGTGTTACGTTATAACGTATAACGATATATACTATTACGTAATAACGTATATCGTTATATAGTATTACCATATAACGTATAACGTTATATATTGTTACGTTATAACGTATAGCGATATATACTATTACGTAATAACGTATATCGTTATATAGTATTACCATATAACGTATAACGTTATATATTGTTACGTTATAACGTATAGCGATATATACTATTACCATATAACGTATAACGTTATATAGTGTTACGTTATAACGTATAACGATATATAGTATTACCATATAACGTAAAACGATATATACTATTACGTAATAACGTATATTGTTATATAGTATTACCATATAACGTATAACGTTATATAGTGTTACGTTATAACGTATAACGATATATACTATTACGTAATAACGTATATCGTTATATAGTATTACCATATAACGTATAACGTTATCCAGTGTTACGTTATAACGTATAACGATATATACTATTACGTAATAACGTATATCGTTATATAGTATTACCATATAACGTATAACGTTATATATTGTTACGTTATAACGTATAGCGATATATACTATTACCATATAACGTATAACGTTATATAGCATTACCATATAACGTAAATCGATATATACTATTACGTAATAACGTATATCGTTATATAGTATTACCATATAACGTATAACGTTATACAGTGTTACGTTATAACGTATAACGATATATACTATTACGTAATAACGTATATCGTTATATAGTATTACCATATAACGTATAACGTTATACAGTGTTACGTTATAACGTATAACGATATATACTATTACGTAATAACGTATATCGTTATATAGCATTACCATATAACGTATAACATTATATATTGTTACGTTATAACGTATAACGATATATAGTATTACCATATAACGTATAACGATATATAGTGTTACGTTATAACGTATAACGATATATACTATTACGTAATAACGTATATCGTTATATAGTATTACCATATAACGTATAACGTTATATTGTGTTACGTTATAACGTATAACGTTATATAGCATTACCATATATCGTAAAACGATATATAGTGTTACGTTATAACGTATAACGATATATACTATTACGTAATAACGTATATCGTTATATAGTATTACCATATAACGTATAACGTTATATATTGTTACGTTATAACGTATAACGATATATACTATTACGTAATAACGTATATCGTTATATAGTATTACCATATAACGTATAACGTTATATATTGTTACGTTATAACGTATAGCGATATATACTATTACCATATAACGTATAACGTTATATAGCATTACCATATAACGTAAATCGATATATACTATTACGTAATAACGTATATCGTTATATAGTATTACCATATAACGTATAACGTTATACAGTGTTACGTTATAACGTATAACGATATATACTATTACGTAATAACGTATATCGTTATATAGTATTACCATATAACGTATAACGTTATACAGTGTTACGTTATAACGTATAACGATATATACTATTACGTAATAACGTATATCGTTATATAGCATTACCATATAACGTATAACATTATATATTGTTACGTTATAACGTATAACGATATATAGTATTACCATATAACGTATAACGATATATAGTGTTACGTTATAACGTATAACGATATATACTATTACGTAATAACGTATATCGTTATATAGTATTACCATATAACGTATAACGTTATATTGTGTTACGTTATAACGTATAACGTTATATAGCATTACCATATATCGTAAAACGATATATAGTGTTACGTTATAACGTATAACGATATATACTATTACGTAATAACGTATATCGTTATATAGTATTACCATATAACGTATAACGTTATATATTGTTACGTTATAACGTATAACGATATATACAATTACCATATAACGAATAACGTTATATAGTGTTACGTTATAACGTATAACGTTATATAGCATTACCATATAACGTAAAACGATATATACTATTACGGAATAACGTATAACGTTATATAGAATTACCATATAACGTATAACGTTATATAGTGTTACGTTATAACGTATAGCGATATATACTATTACCATATAACGTATAACGTTATATAGTGTTACGTTATAACGTATAACGATATATAGTATTACCATATAACGTAAAACGATATATACTATTACGGAATAACGGATAACGTTATATAGTATTACCATATAACGTATAACGTTATATATTGTTACGTTATAACGTATAGCGATATATACTATTACCATATAACGTATAGCGTTATATATTGTTACGTTATAACGTATAACGTTATATAGCATTACCATATAACGTAAAACGATATATACTATTACGTAATAACGTATAACGTTATATAGAATTACCATATAACGTATAACGATATATAGTGTTACGTTATAACGTATAACGATATATACTATTACGTAATAACGTATATCGTTATATAGTATTACCATATAACGTAAAACGATATATACTATTACGTAATAACGTATATTGTTATATAGTATTACCATATAACGTATAACGTTATATAGTGTTACGTTATAACGTATAACGTTATATACTATTACGGAATAACGTATAACGTTATATAGAATTACCATATAACGTATAACGTTATATTGTGTTACGTTATAACGTATAACGTTATATAGCATTACCATATATCGTAAAACGATATATAGTGTTACGTTATAACGTATAACGATATATACTATTACGTAATAACGTATATCGTTATATAGTATTACCATATAACGTATAACGTTATATATTGGTACGTTATAACGTATAGCGATATATACTATTACCATATAACGTATAACGTTATATAGCATTACCATATAACGTAAAACGATATATACTATTACGGAATAACGGATAACGTTATATAGTATTACCATATAACGTATAACGTTATATATTGTTACGTTATAACGTATAGCGATATATACTATTACCATATAACGTATAGCGTTATATATTGTTACGTTATAACGTATAACGTTATATAGCATTACCATATAACGTAAAACGATATATACTATTACGTAATAACGTATAACGTTATATAGAATTACCATATAACGTATAACGATATATAGTGTTACGTTATAACGTATAACGAAATATACTATTACGTAATAACGTATATCGTTATATAGTATTATCATATAACGTATAACGTTATATATTGTTACGTTATAACGTATAACGATATACAGTATTACCATACAACGTATAGCGTTATATAGTGTTACGTTATAACGTATATCGTTATATAGCATTACCATATAACGTATAACGTTATATATTGTTACGTTATAACGTATAACGATATATAGTATTACCATATAACGTATAACGTTATATAGTGTTACGTTATAACGTATAACGATATATAGTATTACCATATAACGTATAACATTATATGGTGTTACGTTATAACGTATAACGTGATATAGCATTACCATATATCGTAAAACGATATATAGTGTTACGTTATAACGTATAACGATATATACTATTACGTAATAACGTATATCGTTATATAGTATTACCATATAACGTATAACGTTATATATTGTTACGTTATAACGTATAGCGATATATACTATTACCATATAACGTATAACGTTATATAGCATTACCATATAACGTAAAACGATATATACTATTACGGAATAACGTATAACGTTATATAGAATTACCATATAACGTATAACGTTATATAGTGTTACGTTATAACGTATAACGATATATACTATTACGTAATAACGTATATCGTTATATAGTATTACCATATAACGTATAACGTTATATATTGTTACGTTATAACGTATGGCGATATATACTATTACCATATAACGTATAGCGTTATATATTGTTACGTTATAACGTATAACGTTATATAGCATTACCATATAACGTAAAACGATGTATACTATTACGTAATAACGTATAACGTTATATAGAATTACCATATAACGTATAACGATATATAGTGTTACGTTATAACGTATAACGAAATATGCTATTACGTAATAACGTATATCGTTATAAAGTATTATCATATAACGTATAACGTTATATATTGTTACGTTATAACGTATAACGATATACAGTATTACCATACAACGTATAGCGTTATATAGTGTTACGTTATAACATATATCGTTATATAGCATTACCATATAACGTAAAACGTTATATATTGTTACGTTATAACGTATAACGATATATAGTATTACCATATAACGTATAACGTTATATAGTGTTACGTTATAACGTATAACGATATATAGTATTACCATATAACGTATAACGTTATATAGTGTTACGTTATAACGTATAACGATATATACTATTACGTAATAACGTATATCGTTATATAGTATTACCATATAACGTATAACGTTATCCAGTGTTACGTTATAACGTATAGCGATATATACTATTACCATATAACGTACAACGTTATATAGTGTTACGTTATAACGTATAACGATATATAGTATTACCATATAACGTAAAACGATATATACTATTACGTAATAACGTATATTGTTATATAGTATTACCATATAACGTATAACGTTATATAGTGTTACGTTATAACGTATAACGATATATACTATTACCGAATAACGTATAACGTTATATAGAATTACCATATAACGTATAACGTTATATTGTGTTACGTTATAACGTATAACGTTATATAGCATTACCATATATCGTAAAACGATATATAGTGTTACGTTATAACGTATAACGATATATACTATTACGTAATAACGTATATCGTTATATAGTATTACCATATAACGTATAACGTTATATATTGTTACGTTATAACGTATAACGTTATATAGCATTACCATATATCGTAAAACGATATATAGTGTTACGTTATAACGTATAACGATATATACTATTACGTAATAACGTATATCGTTATATAGTATTACCATATAACGTATAACGTTATATATTGTTACGTTATAACGTATAGCGATATATACTATTACGTAATAACGTATATCGTTATATAGTATTACCATATAACGTATAACGTTATATATTGTTACGTTATAACGTATAGCGATATATACTATTACCATATAACGTATAACGTTATATAGTGTTACGTTATAACGTATAACGATATATAGTATTACCATATAACGTAAAACGATATATACTATTACGTAATAACGTATATTGTTATATAGTATTACCATATAACGTATAACGTTATATAGTGTTACGTTATAACGTATAACGATATATACTATTACGTAATAACGTATATCGTTATATAGTATTACCATATAACGTATAACGTTATCCAGTGTTACGTTATAACGTATAACGATATATACTATTACGTAATAACGTATATCGTTATATAGTATTACCATATAACGTATAACGTTATATATTGTTACGTTATAACGTATAGCGATATATACTATTACCATATAACGTATAACGTTATATAGCATTACCATATAACGTAAATCGATATATACTATTACGTAATAACGTATATCGTTATATAGTATTACCATATAACGTATAACGTTATACAGTGTTACGTTATAACGTATAACGATATATACTATTACGTAATAACGTATATCGTTATATAGTATTACCATATAACGTATAACGTTATACAGTGTTACGTTATAACGTATAACGATATATACTATTACGTAATAACGTATATCGTTATATAGCATTACCATATAACGTATAACATTATATATTGTTACGTTATAACGTATAACGATATATAGTATTACCATATAACGTATAACGATATATAGTGTTACGTTATAACGTATAACGATATATACTATTACGTAATAACGTATATCGTTATATAGTATTACCATATAACGTATAACGTTATATTGTGTTACGTTATAACGTATAACGTTATATAGCATTACCATATATCGTAAAACGATATATAGTGTTACGTTATAACGTATAACGATATATACTATTACGTAATAACGTATATCGTTATATAGTATTACCATATAACGTATAACGTTATATATTGTTACGTTATAACGTATAACGATATATACTATTACGTAATAACGTATATCGTTATATAGTATTACCATATAACGTATAACGTTATATATTGTTACGTTATAACGTATAGCGATATATACTATTACCATATAACGTATAACGTTATATAGCATTACCATATAACGTAAATCGATATATACTATTACGTAATAACGTATATCGTTATATAGTATTACCATATAACGTATAACGTTATACAGTGTTACGTTATAACGTATAACGATATATACTATTACGTAATAACGTATATCGTTATATAGTATTACCATATAACGTATAACGTTATACAGTGTTACGTTATAACGTATAACGATATATACTATTACGTAATAACGTATATCGTTATATAGCATTACCATATAACGTATAACATTATATATTGTTACGTTATAACGTATAACGATATATAGTATTACCATATAACGTATAACGATATATAGTGTTACGTTATAACGTATAACGATATATACTATTACGTAATAACGTATATCGTTATATAGTATTACCATATAACGTATAACGTTATATTGTGTTACGTTATAACGTATAACGTTATATAGCATTACCATATATCGTAAAACGATATATAGTGTTACGTTATAACGTATAACGATATATACTATTACGTAATAACGTATATCGTTATATAGTATTACCATATAACGTATAACGTTATATATTGTTACGTTATAACGTATAACGATATATACAATTACCATATAACGAATAACGTTATATAGTGTTACGTTATAACGTATAACGTTATATAGCATTACCATATAACGTAAAACGATATATACTATTACGGAATAACGTATAACGTTATATAGAATTACCATATAACGTATAACGTTATATAGTGTTACGTTATAACGTATAGCGATATATACTATTACCATATAACGTATAACGTTATATAGTGTTACGTTATAACGTATAACGATATATAGTATTACCATATAACGTAAAACGATATATACTATTACGGAATAACGGATAACGTTATATAGTATTACCATATAACGTATAACGTTATATATTGTTACGTTATAACGTATAGCGATATATACTATTACCATATAACGTATAGCGTTATATATTGTTACGTTATAACGTATAACGTTATATAGCATTACCATATAACGTAAAACGATATATACTATTACGTAATAACGTATAACGTTATATAGAATTACCATATAACGTATAACGATATATAGTGTTACGTTATAACGTATAACGATATATACTATTACGTAATAACGTATATCGTTATATAGTATTACCATATAACGTAAAACGATATATACTATTACGTAATAACGTATATTGTTATATAGTATTACCATATAACGTATAACGTTATATAGTGTTACGTTATAACGTATAACGTTATATACTATTACGGAATAACGTATAACGTTATATAGAATTACCATATAACGTATAACGTTATATTGTGTTACGTTATAACGTATAACGTTATATAGCATTACCATATATCGTAAAACGATATATAGTGTTACGTTATAACGTATAACGATATATACTATTACGTAATAACGTATATCGTTATATAGTATTACCATATAACGTATAACGTTATATATTGGTACGTTATAACGTATAGCGATATATACTATTACCATATAACGTATAACGTTATATAGCATTACCATATAACGTAAAACGATATATACTATTACGGAATAACGGATAACGTTATATAGTATTACCATATAACGTATAACGTTATATATTGTTACGTTATAACGTATAGCGATATATACTATTACCATATAACGTATAGCGTTATATATTGTTACGTTATAACGTATAACGTTATATAGCATTACCATATAACGTAAAACGATATATACTATTACGTAATAACGTATAACGTTATATAGAATTACCATATAACGTATAACGATATATAGTGTTACGTTATAACGTATAACGAAATATACTATTACGTAATAACGTATATCGTTATATAGTATTATCATATAACGTATAACGTTATATATTGTTACGTTATAACGTATAACGATATACAGTATTACCATACAACGTATAGCGTTATATAGTGTTACGTTATAACGTATATCGTTATATAGCATTACCATATAACGTATAACGTTATATATTGTTACGTTATAACGTATAACGATATATAGTATTACCATATAACGTATAACGTTATATAGTGTTACGTTATAACGTATAACGATATATAGTATTACCATATAACGTATAACGTTATATAGTGTTACGTTATAACGTATAACGATATATACTATTACGTAATAACGTATATCGTTATATAGTATTACCATATAACGTATAACGTTATACAGTGTTACGTTATAACGTATAACGATATATACTATTACGTAATAACGTATATCGTTATATAGTATTACAATATAACGTATAACGTTATATATTGTTACGTTATAACGTATAGCGATATATACTATTACCATATAACGTATAACGTTATATAGCATTACCATATAACGTAAATCGATATATACTATTACGGAATAACGTATAACGTTATATAGAATTACCATATAACGTATAACGTTATATAGTGTTACGTTATAACGTATAACGATATATATTATTACGTAATAACGTATATCGTTATATAGTATTACCATATAACGTATAACGTTATATATTGTTACGTTATAACGTATAGCGATATATACTATTACCATATAACGTATAACGATATATACTATTAGGTAATAACGTATATCGTTATATAGTATTACCATATAACGTATAACGTTATATAGTGTTACGTTATAACGTATAACGATATATACTATTACGTAATAACTTATATCGTTATATAGTGTTACCATATAACGTATAACGTTATATACTGTTACGTTATAACGTATAGCGATATATACTATTACCATATAACGTATAACGTTATATATTGTTACGTTATAACGTATAACGTTATATAGCATTACCATATAACGTAAAACGATATATACTATTACGTAATAACGTATAACGTTATATAGAATTACCATATAACGTATAACGTTATATAGTGTTACGTTATAACGTATAACGAAATATACTATTAAGTAATAACGTATATCGTTATATAGTATTACCATATAACGTATAACGTTATATATTGTTACGTTATAACGTATAACGATATATAGTATTACCATATAACGTATAACGTTACATAGTGTTACGTTATAACGTATAACGATATATACTATTACGTAATAACGTATATCGTTATATAGTATTACCATATAACGTATAACGTTATATATTGTTACGTTATAACGTATAGCGATATATACTATTACCATATAACGTATAACGCTATATACTATTACGTAATAACGTATATCGTTATATAGTATTACCATATAACGTATAACGTTATATATTGTTACGTTATAACGTATAACGTTATATAGTATTACGTTATAACGTGAAACGATATATACTATTACGTAATAACGTATAACGTTATATAGAATTACCATATAACGTATAACCTTATAGTATTACGTTATAACGTATAACGATATATACTATTACGTAATAACGCATATCGTTATATAGTATTACCATATAACGTATAACGTTATATAGTGTTACGTTATAACGTATAACGTTATATAGCATTACCATATAAGGTAAAACGATATATACTATTACGTAATAACGTATATCGTTATATAGAATTACCATATAACGTATAACGTTATATAGTATTACGTTATAACGTATAACGATATATACTATTACGTAATAACGTATATCGTTATATAGTATTACCATATAACGTATAACGTTATATATTGTTACGTTATAACGTATAGCGATATATACTATTACCATATAACGTATAACGTTATATAGTGTTACGTTATAACGCATAACGTTATATAGCATTACGATATAAGGTAAAACGATATATACTATTACGTAATAACGTATAACGTTATATAGTATGACGTTATAACGTATAACGATATATACTATTACGTAATAACGTATATCGTTATATAGTATTACCATATAACGTATAACGTTATATATTGTTACGTTATAACGTATAACGATATATAGTATTACCATATAACGTATAACGTTATATAGTGTTACGTTATAACGTATAACGTTATATACTATTACGTAATAACGTATATCGTTATATAGTATTTCCATATAACGTATAACGTTTTATATTGTTACGTTATGACGTATAACGATATATACTATTACGTAATAACGCATATCGTTATATAGTATCACCATATAACGTATAACATAATACAGTGTTACGTTATAACGTATAACGTTATATAGCATTACCATATAAGGTAAAACGATATATACTATTACGTAATAACGTATATCGTTATATAGAATTACCATATAGCGTATAACGTTATATAGTATTACGTTATAACGTGTAACGATATATACTATTACGTAATAACGTATATCGTTATATAGTATTACCATATAACGTATAACGTTATATATTGTTACGTTATAACGTATAACGATATATAGTATTACCATATAACGTATAACGTTATATATTGTGACGTTATAGCGTATAACGGTATATACTATTACCATGTAACTTATAACGTTATATAGTGTTACGTTATAACGTATAACGATATATACTATTACGTAATAACGTATAACGTTATATAGAATTACCATATAACGTATAACGTTATATAGTGTTACGTTATAACGTATAACGATATATACTATTACGTAATAACGTATATCGTTATATAGTATTGCCATATAACGTATAACGATATATATTGTTACGTTATAACGTATAACGATATATAGTATTACCATATAACGTATAACGTTATATAGTGTTACGTTATAACGTATAACGATATATACCATTACGTAATAACGTATATCGTTATATAGTATTTCCATATAACGTATAACGTTTTATATTGTTACGTTATAACGTATAACGATATATAGTATTACCATATAGCGTAAAACGATATATACTATTACGTAATAACGTATATTGTTATATAGTATTACCATATAACGTATAACGTTATATAGTGATACGTTATATCGTATAACGTTATATAGTATTACCATATAAAGTATAACATTACATACTATTACGTAATAACGTATAACGATATATACTATTACGTAATAACGTATATCGTTATATAGTATTACCATATAACGTATAACGTTATATAGTGTTACGTTATAACGTATAACGATATATACTATTACGTAATAACGTATATCGTTATATAGTATTTCCATATAACGTATAACGTTATATATTGTTACGTTATAACGTATAACGTTATATAGTATTACGTTATAACGTGAAACGATATATACTATTACGTAATAACGTATAACGTTATATAGAATTACCATATAACGTATAACCTTATAGTATTACGTTATAACGTATAACGTTATATAGCATTACCATATAAGGTAAAACGATATATACTATTACGTAATAACGTATATCGTTATATAGAATTACCATATAACGTATAACGTTATATAGTATTACGTTATAACGTATAACGATATATACTATTACGTAATAACGTATATCGTTATATAGTATTACCATATAACGTATAACGTTATATATTGTTACGTTATAACGTATAGCGATATATACTATTACCATATAACGTATAACGTTATGTAGTGTTACGTTATAACGTATAACGTTATATAGCATTACGATATAAGGTAAAACGATATATACTATTACGTAATAACGTATAACGTTATATAGTATGACGTTATAACGTATAACGATATATACTATTACGTAATAACGTATATCGTTATATAGTATTACCATATAACGTATAACGTTATATATTGTTACGTTATAACGTATAACGATATATAGTATCACCATATAACGTATAACGTTATATAGTGTTACGTTATAACGTATAACGTTATATACTATTACGTAATAACGTATATATGTTATATAGTATTTCCATATAACGTATAACGTTTTATATTGTTACGTTATAACGTATAACGACATATAGTATTACGTTATAACGTAAAACGATATATACTATTACGTAATAACGTATAACGTTATATAGAATTACCATATAACGTATAACGTTATATAGTATTACGTTATAACGTGTAACGATATATACTATTACGTAATAACGTATATCGTTATATAGTATTACCATATAACGTATAACGTTATATATTGTTACGTTGTAACGTATAACGATATATAGTATTACCATATAACGTATAACGTTATATATTGTGACGTTATAGCGTATAACGGTATATACTATCACCATGTAACGTATAACGTTATATAGTGTTACGTTATAACGTATAACGATATATACTATTACGTAATAACGTATATCGTTATATAGTATTACCATATAACGTATAACGTTATATATTGTTACGTTATAACGTATAGCGATATATACTATTACCATATAACGTATAACGTTATATAGCATTACCATATAACGTAAAACGGTATATACTATTACGGAATAACGTATAACGTTATATAGAATTACCATATAACGTATAACGTTATATAGTGTTACGTTATAACGTATAACGATATATACTATTACGTAATAACGTATATCGTTATATAGTATTGCCATATAACGTATAACGTTATATATTGTTACGTTATAACGTATAACGATATATAGTATTACCATATAACGTATAACGTTATATAGTGTTACGTTATAACGTATAACGATATATACCATTACGTAATAACGTATATCGTTATATAGTATTTCCATATAACGTATAACGTTTTATATTGTTACGTTATAACGTATAACGATATATAGTATTACCATATAACGTAAAACGATATATACTATTACGTAATAACGTATATTGTTATATAATATTACCATATAACGTATAACGTTATATAGTGATACGTTATATCGTATAACGTTATATAGTATTACCATATAAAGTATAACATTACATACTATTACGTAATAACGTATAACGATATATACTATTACGTAATAACGTATATCGTTATATAGTATTACCATATAACGTATAACGTTATATAGTGTTACGTTATAACGTATAACGATATATACTACTACGTAATAACGTATATCGTTATATAGTATTTCCATATAACGTATAACGTTATATATAGTTACGTTATAACGTATAACGATATATACTATTACGTAGTAACGTATAACGATATATACTATTACGTAATAACGTATATCGTTATATAGAATTACCATATAACGTATAACGATATATACTATTACCATATAACGAATAACGTTATATAGTGTTACGTTATAACGTATAACGTTATATACCATTACCATATAACGTAAAACGATATATACTATTACGGAATAACGTATAACGTTATATAGAATTACCATATAACGTATAACGTTATATATTGTTACGTTATAACGTATAGCGATATATACTATTACCATATAACGTATAACGTTATATAGTGTTACGTTATAACGTATAACGATATATAGTATTACCATATAACGTATAACGTTATATAGTGTTACGTTATAACGTATAACGATATATACTATTTCGTAATAACGTATATCGTTATATAGTATTACCATATAACGTATAACGTTATACAGTGTTACGTTATAACGTATAACGATATATACTATTACGTAATAACGTATATCGTTATATAGTATTACCATATAACGTATAACGTTATATATTGTTACGTTATAACGTATAGCGATATATACTATTACCATATAACGTATAACGTTATATAGCATTACCATATAACGTAAATCGATATATACTATTACGTAATAACGTATATCGTTATATAGTATTACCATATAACGTATAACGTTATACAGTGTTACGTTATAACGTATAACGATATATACTTTTACGTAATAACGTATATCGTTATATAGTATTACCATATAACGTATAACGTTATACAGTGTTACGTTATAACGTATAACGATATATACTATTACGTAATAACGTATATCGTTATATAGTATTACCATATAACGTATAACATTATATATTGTTTCGTTATAACGTATAACGATATATAGTATTACCATATAACGTATAACGTTATATATTGTTACGTTATAACGTATAACGATATACAGTATTACCATACAACGTATAGCGTTATATAGTGTTACGTTATAACGTATATCGTTATATAGCATTACCATATAACGTAAAACGTTATATATTGTTACGTTATAACGTATAACGATATATAGTATTACCATATAACGTATAACGTTATATAGTGTTACGTTAGAACGTATAACGATATATACTATTACGTAATAACGTATATCGTTATATAGTATTACCATATAACGTATAACGTTATATATTGTTACGTTATAACGTATAACGATATATAGTATTACCATATAACGTATAACGTTATATAGCATTACCATATAACGTAAAACGATATATACTATACGGAATAGCGGATAACGTTATATAGAATTACCATATAACGTATAACGTTATATAGTGTTACGTTATAACGTATAACGATATATACTATTACGTAATAACGTATATCGTTATATAGTATTACCATATAACGTATAACGTTATATATTGTTACGTTATAACGTATAGCGATATATACTATTACCATATAACGTATAGCGTTATATATTGTTACGTTATAACGTATAACGTTATATAGCATTACCATATAACGTAAAACGATATATACTATTACGTAATAACGTATAACGTTATATAGAATTACCATATAACGTATAACGATATATAGTGTTACGTTATCACGTATAACGAAATATACTATTACGTAATAACGTATATCGTTATACAGTATTATCATATAACGTATAACGTTATATATTGTTACGTTATAACGTATAACGATATACAGTATTACCATACAACGTATAGCGTTATATAGTGTTACGTTATAACGTATATCGTTATATAGCATTACCATATAACGTAAAACGTTATATATTGTTACGTTATAACGTATAACGATATATAGTATTACCATATAACGTATAACGTTATATAGTGTTACGTTAGAACGTATAACGATATATACTATTACGTAATAACGTATATCGTTATATAGTATTACCATATAACGTATAACGTTATATATTGTTACGTAATAACGTATATCGTTATATAGTATTTCCATATAACGTATAACGTTTTATATTGTTACGTTATAACGTATAACGACATATAGTATTACGTTATAACGTAAAACGATATATACTATTACGTAATAACGTATAACGTTATATAGAATTACCATATAACGTATAACGTTATATAGTATTACGTTATAACGTATAACGATATATACTATTACGTAATAACGCATATCGTTATATAGTATCACCATATAACGTATAACATTATACAGTGTTACGTTATAACGTATAACGTTATATAGCATTACCATATAAGGTAAAACGATATATACTATTACGTAATAACGTATATCGTTATATAGAAATACCATATAACGTATAACGTTATATAGTATTACGTTATAACGTGTAACGATATATACTATTACGTAATAACGTATATCGTTATATAGTATTACCATATAACGTATAACGTTATATATTGTTACGTTATAACGTATAACGATATATAGTATTACCATATAACGTATAACGTTATATATTGTGACGTTATAGCGTATAACGGTATATACTATTACCATGTAACGTATAACGTTATATAGTGTTACGTTATAACGTATAACGATATATACTATTACGTAATAACGTATATCGTTATATAGTATTACCATATAACGTATAACGTTATATATTGTTACGTTATAACGTATAGCGATATATACTATTACCATATAACGTATAACGTTATATAGCATTACCATATAACGTAAAACGGTATATACTATTACGGAATAACGTATAACGTTATATAGAATTACCATATAACGTATAACGTTATATAGTGTTACGTTATAACGTATAACGATATATACTATTACGTAATAACGTATATCGTTATATAGTATTGCCATATAACGTATAACGTTATATATTGTTACGTTATAACGTATAACGATATATAGTATTACCATATAACGTATAACGTTATATAGTGTTACGTTATAACGTATAACGATATATACCATTACGTAATAACGTATATCGTTATATAGTATTTCCATATAACGTATAACGTTTTATATTGTTACGTTATAACGTATGACGATATATAGTATTACCATATAACGTAAAACGATATATACTATTACGTAATAACGTATATTGTTATATAGTATTACCATATAACGTATAACGTTATATAGTGATACGTTATATCGTATAACGTTATATAGTATTACCATATAAAGTATAACATTACATACTATTACGTAATAACGTATAACGATATATACTATTACGTAATAACGTATATCGTTATATAGTATTACCATATAACGTATAACGTTATATAGTGTTACGTTATAACGTATAACGATATATACTATTACGTAATAACGTATATCGTTATATAGTATTTCCATATAACGTATAACGTTATATATTGTTACGTTATAACGTATAACGATATATACTATTACGTAATAACGTATAACGATATATACTATTACGTAATAACGTATAACGATATATACTATTACGTAATAACGTATATCGTTATATAGCATTACCATATAACGTATAACATTATATATTGTTACGTTATAACGTATAACGATATATAGTATTACCATATAACGTATAACGTTATATAGCATTACCATATAACGTAAAACGATATATACTATTACGGAATAACGTATAACGTTATATAGAATTACCATATAACGTATAACGTTATATAGTGTTACGTTATAACGTATAACGATATATACTATTACGTAATAACGTATATCGTTATATAGTATTACCATATAACGTATAACGTTTTATATTGTTACGTTATAACGTATAACGATATATAGTATTACCATATAACGTAAAACGATATATACTATTACGTAATAACGTATATTGTTATATAGTATTACCATATAACGTATAACGTTATATAGTGATACGTTATATCGTATAACGTTATATAGTATTACCATATAAAGTATAACATTACATACTATTACGTAATAACGTATAACGATATATACTATTACGTAATAACGTATATCGTTATATAGTATTACCATATAACGTATAACGTTATATAGTGTTACGTTATAACGTATAACGATATATACTATTACGTAATAACGTATATCGTTATATAGTATTTCCATATAACGTATAACGTTATATATTGTTACGTTATAACGTATAACGATATATACTATTACGTAATAACGTATAACGATATATACTATTACGTAATAACGTATAACGATATATACTATTACGTAATAACGTATATCGTTATATAGCATTACCATATAACGTATAACATTATATATTGTTACGTTATAACGTATAACGATATATAGTATTACCATATAACGTATAACGTTATATAGCATTACCATATAACGTAAAACGATATATACTATTACGGAATAACGTATAACGTTATATAGAATTACCATATAACGTATAACGTTATATAGTGTTACGTTATAACGTATAACGATATATACTATTACGTAATAACGTATATCGTTATATAGTATTACCATATAACGTATAACGTTTTATATTGTTACGTTATAACGTATAACGATATATAGTATTACCATATAACGTAAAACGATATATACTATTACGTAATAACGTATATTGTTATATAGTATTACCATATAACGTATAACGTTATATAGTGATACGTTATATCGTATAACGTTATATAGTATTACCATATAAAGTATAACATTACATACTATTACGTAATAACGTATAACGATATATACTATTACGTAATAACGTATAACGTTATATAGCATTACCATATATCGTAAAACGATATATAGTGTTACGTTATAACGTATAACGATATATACTATTACGTAATAACGTATATCGTTATATAGTATTACCATATAACGTATAACGTTATATTGTGTTACGTTATAACGTATAACGTTATATTGTGTTACGTTATAACGTATAACGTTATATAGCATTACCATATATCGTAAAACGATATATAGTGTTACGTTATAACGTATAACGATATATACTATTACGTAATAAAGTATATCGTTATATAGTATTACCATATAACGTATAACGTTATATATTGTTACGTTATAACGTATAACGATATATACTATTACCATATAACGTATAACGTTATATTGTGTTACGTTATAACGTATAACGTTATATAGCATTACCATATATCGTAAAACGATATATAGTGTTACGTTATAACGTATAACGATATATACTATTACGTAATAACGTATAACGTTATATAGAATTACCATATAACGTATAACGTTATATAGTGTTACGTTATAACGTATAGCGATATATACTATTACCATATAACGTATAACGTTATATAGCATTACCATATAACGTAAAACGATATATACTATTACGGAATAGCGGATAACGTTATATAGAATTACCATATAACGATATATACTATTACGTAATAAAGTATATCGTTATATAGTATTACCATATAACGTATAACGTTATATATTGTTACGTTATAACGTATAACGATATATACTATTACCATATAACGTATAACGTTATATTGTGTTACGTTATAACGTATAACGTTATATAGCATTACCATATATCGTAAAACGATATATAGTGTTACGTTATAACGTATAACGATATATACTATTACGTAATAACGTATAACGTTATATAGAATTACCATATAACGTATAACGTTATATAGTGTTACGTTATAACGTATAGCGATATATACTATTACCATATAACGTATAACGTTATATAGTGTTACGTTATAACGTATAACGTTATATAGCATTACGATATAAGGTAAAACGATATATACTATTACGTAATAACGTATAACGTTATATAGAATTACCATATAACGTATAACGTTATATAGTATTACGTTATAACGTACAACGATATATACTATTACGTAATAACGCATATCGTTATATAGTATTACCATACAACGTATAACGATATATATTGTTACGTTATAACGTAAAACGATATATAGTATTACCATATAGCGTATAACGTTATATATTGTTACGTTATAACGTATAACGTTATATAGCATTACCATATAACGTATAACGATATATACTATTACGTAATAACGTATAACGTTATATAGAATTACCATATTACGTATAACGTTATATAGTGTTGCGTTATAACGTATAACGATATATACTATTACGTAATAACGTATATCGTTATATAGTATTACCATATAACGTATAACGTTATATATTGTTACGTTATATCGTATAACGTTATATAGTATTACCATATATCGTAAAACGATATATAGTGTTACGCTATAACGTATAACGATATATACTATTACGTAATAACGTATATCGTTATATAGTATTACCATATAACGTATAACGTTATATATTGTTACGTTATAACGTATAGCGATATATACTATTACCATATAACGTATAACGTTATACAGTGTTACGTTATAACGTATAACGATATATACTATTACGTAATAACGTATATCGTTATATAGTTTTACCATATAGCGTATAACGTTATATATTGTTACGTTATAACGTATAACGTTATATAGCATTACCATATAACGTAAAACGATATATACTATTACGTAATAACGTATAACGTTATATAGAATTACCATATTACGTATAACGATATATAGTGTTACGTTATAACGTGTAACGAAATATACTATTACGTAATAACGTATATCGTTATATAGTATTATCATATAACGTATAACGTTATATATTGTTACGTTATAACGTATAACGATATACAGTATTACCATACAACGTATAGCGTTATATAGTGTTACGTTATAACGTATATCGTTATATAGCATTACCATATAACGTAAAACGTTATATATTGTTACGTTATAACGTATAACGATATATAGTATTACCATATAACGTATAACGTTATATAGTGTTACGTTAGAACGTATAACGATATATACTATTACGTAATAACGTATATCGTTATATAGTATTACCATATAACGTATAACGTTATATATTGTTACGTTATAACGTATAACGATATATAGTATTACCATATAACGTATAACGTTATATAGCATTACCATATAACGTAAAACGATATATACTATTACGGAATAGCGGATAACGTTATATAGAATTACCATATAACGTATAACGTTATATAGTGTTACGTTATAACGTATAACGATATATACTATTACGTAATAACGTATATCGTTATATAGTATTACCATATAACGTATAACGTTATATATTGTTACGTTATAACGTATAGCGATATATACTATTACCATATAACGTATAGCGTTATATATTGTTACGTTATAACGTATAACGTTATATAGCATTACCATATAACGTAAAACGATATATACTATTACGTAATAACGTATAACGTTATATAGAATTACCATATAACGTATAACGATATATAGTGTTACGTTATCACGTATAACGAAATATACTATTACGTAATAACGTATATCGTTATACAGTATTATCATATAACGTATAACGTTATATATTGTTACGTTATAACGTATAACGATATACAGTATTACCATACAACGTATAGCGTTATATAGTGTTACGTTATAACGTATATCGTTATATAGCATTACCATATAACGTAAAACGTTATATATTGTTACGTTATAACGTATAACGATATATAGTATTACCATATAACGTATAACGTTATATAGTGTTACGTTAGAACGTATAACGATATATACTATTACGTAATAACGTATATCGTTATATAGTATTACCATATAACGTATAACGTTATATATTGTTACGTTATAACGTATAACGATATATAGTATTACCATATAACGTATAACGTTATATAGTGTTACGTTATAACGTATAACGTTATATACTATTACGTAATAACGTATATCGTTATATAGTATTTCCATATAACGTATAACGTTTTATATTGTTACGTTATAACGTATAACGACATATAGTATTACGTTATAACGTAAAACGATATATACTATTACGTAATAACGTATAACGTTATATAGAATTACCATATAACGTATAACGTTATATAGTATTACGTTATAACGTATAACGATATATACTATTACGTAATAACGCATATCGTTATATAGTATCACCATATAACGTATAACATTATACAGTGTTACGTTATAACGTATAACGTTATATAGCATTACCATATAAGGTAAAACGATATATACTATTACGTAATAACGTATATCGTTATATAGAATTACCATATAACGTATAACGTTATATAGTATTACGTTATAACGTGTAACGATATATACTATTACGTAATAACGTATATCGTTATATAGTATTACCATATAACGTATAACGTTATATATTGTTACGTTATAACGTATAACGATATATAGTATTACCATATAACGTATAACGTTATATATTGTGACGTTATAGCGTATAACGGTATATACTATTACCATGTAACGTATAACGTTATATAGTGTTACGTTATAACGTATAACGATATATACTATTACGTAATAACGTATATCGTTATATAGTATTACCATATAACGTATAACGTTATATATTGTTACGTTATAACGTATAGCGATATATACTATTACCATATAACGTATAACGTTATATAGCATTACCATATAACGTAAAACGGTATATACTATTACGGAATAACGTATAACGTTATATAGAATTACCATATAACGTATAACGTTATATAGTGTTACGTTATAACGTATAACGATATATACTATTACGTAATAACGTATATCGTTATATAGTATTGCCATATAACGTATAACGTTATATATTGTTACGTTATAACGTATAACGATATATAGTATTACCATATAACGTATAACGTTATATAGTGTTACGTTATAACGTATAACGATATATACCATTACGTAATAACGTATATCGTTATATAGTATTTCCATATAACGTATAACGTTTTATATTGTTACGTTATAACGTATGACGATATATAGTATTACCATATAACGTAAAACGATATATACTATTACGTAATAACGTATATTGTTATATAGTATTACCATATAACGTATAACGTTATATAGTGATACGTTATATCGTATAACGTTATATAGTATTACCATATAAAGTATAACATTACATACTATTACGTAATAACGTATAACGATATATACTATTACGTAATAACGTATATCGTTATATAGTATTACCATATAACGTATAACGTTATATAGTGTTACGTTATAACGTATAACGATATATACTATTACGTAATAACGTATATCGTTATATAGTATTTCCATATAACGTATAACGTTATATATTGTTACGTTATAACGTATAACGATATATACTATTACGTAATAACGTATAACGATATATACTATTACGTAATAACGTATAACGATATATACTATTACGTAATAACGTATATCGTTATATAGCATTACGATATAACGTATAACATTATATATTGTTACGTTATAACGTATAACGATATATACTATTACGTAATAACGTATAACGTTATATAGAATTACCATATTACGTATAACGATATATAGTGTTACGTTATAACGTGTAACGAAATATACTATTACGTAATAACGTATATCGTTATATAGTATTATCATATAACGTATAACGTTATATATTGTTACGTTATAACGTATAACGATATACAGTATTACCATACAACGTATAGCGTTATATAGTGTTACGTTATAACGTATATCGTTATATAGCATTACCATATAACGTAAAACGTTATATATTGTTACGTTATAACGTATAACGATATATAGTATTACCATATAACGTATAACGTTATATAGTGTTACGTTATAACGTATAACGATATATAGTATTACCATATAACGTATAACGTTATATAGTGTTACGTTATAACGTATAACGATATATACTATTACGTAATAACGTATATCGTTATATAGTATTACCATATAACGTATAACGTTATACAGTGTTACGTTATAACGTATAACGATATATACTATTACGTAATAACGTATATCGTTATATAGTATTACCATATAGCGTATAACGTTATATTGTGTTACGTTATAACGTATAACGTTATATAGCATTACCATATATCGTAAAACGATATATAGTGTTACGTTACAACGTATAACGATATATACTATTACGTAATAACGTATATCGTTATATAGTATTACCATATAACGTATAACGTTATATATTGTTACGTTATAACGTATAGCGATATATACTATTACCATATAACGTATAACGTTATATAGCATTACCATATAACGTAAAACGATATATACTATTACGGAATAACGTATAACGTTATATAGAATTACCATATAACGTATAATGTTATATAGTGTTACGTTATAACGTATAACGAATATACTATTACGTAATAACGTATATCGTTATATAGTATTGCCATATAACGTATAACGTTATATATTGTTACGTTATAACGTATAACGATATATAGTATTACCATATAACGTATAACGTTATATAGTGTTACGTTATAACGTATAACGATATATACCATTACGTAATAACGTATATCGTTATATAGTATTTCCATATAACGTATAACGTTTTATATTGTTACGTTATAACGTATAACGATATATAGTATTACCATATAACGTAAAACGATATATACTATTACGTAATAACGTATATTGTTATATAGTATTACCATATAACGTATAACGTTATATAGTGATACGTTATATCGTATAACGTTATATAGTATTACCATATAAAGTATAACATTACATACTATTACGTAATAACGTATAACGATATATACTATTACGTAATAACGTATATCGTTATATAGTATTACCATATAACGTATAACGTTATATAGTGTTACGTTATAACGTATGACGATATATACTATTACGTAATAACGTATATCGTTATATAGTATTTCCATATAACGTATAACGTTATATATTGTTACGTTATAACGTATAACGATATATACTATTACGTAATAACGTATAACGATATATACTATTACGTAATAACGTATAACGATATATACTATTACGTAATAACGTATATCGTTATATAGCATTACCATATAACGTATAACATTATATATTGTTACGTTATAACGTATAACGATATATAGTATTACCATATAACGTATAACGTTATATAGCATTACCATATAACGTAAAACGATATATACTATTACGGAATAACGTATAACGTTATATAGAATCACCATATAACGTATAACGTTATATAGTGTTACGTTACAACGTATAACGATATACTATTACGTAATAACGTATATCGTTATATAGTATTACCATATAACGTATAACGTTTTATATTGTTACGTTATAACGTATAACGATATATAGTATTACCATATAACGTAAAACGATATATACTATTACGTAATAACGTATATTGTTATATAGTATTACCATATAACGTATAACGTTATATAGTGATACGTTATATCGTATAACGTTATATAGTATTACCATATAAAGTATAACATTACATACTATTACGTAATAACGTATAACGATATATACTATTACGTAATAACGTATAACGTTATATAGCATTACCATATATCGTAAAACGATATATAGTGTTACGTTATAACGTATAACGATATATACTATTACGTAATAACGTATATCGTTATATAGTATTACCATATAACGTATAACGTTATATTGTGTTACGTTATAACGTATAACGTTATATAGCATTACCATATATCGTAAAGCGATATATAGTGTTACGTTATAACGTATAACGATATATACTATTACGTAATAAAGTATATCGTTATATAGTATTACCATATAACGTATAACGTTATATATTGTTACGTTATAACGTATAACGATATATACTATTACCATATAACGTATAACGTTATATTGTGTTACGTTATAACGTATAACGTTATATAGCATTACCATATATCGTAAAACGATATATAGTGTTACGTTATAACGTATAACGATATATACTATTACGTAATAACGTATAACGTTATATAGAATTACCATATAACGTATAACGTTATATAGTGTTACGTTATAACGTATAGCGATATATACTATTACCATATAACGTATAACGTTATATAGTGTTACGTTATAACGTATAACGTTATATAGCATTACGATATAAGGTAAAACGATATATACTATTACGTAATAACGTATAACGTTATATAGAATTACGATATAACGTATAACGTTATATAGTATTACGTTATAACGTACAACGATATATACTATTACGTAATAACGCATATCGTTATATAGTATTACCATACAACGTATAACGATATATATTGTTACGTTATAACGTAAAACGATATATAGTATTACCATATAGCGTATAACGTTATATATTGTTACGTTATAACGTATAACGTTATATAGCATTACCATATAACGTAAAACGATATATACTATTACGGAATAACGTATAACGTTATATAGAATCACCATATAACGTATAACGTTATATAGTGTTACGTTACAACGTATAACGATATATACTATTACGTAATAACGTATATCGTTATATAGTATTACCATATAACGTATAACGTTTTATATTGTTACGTTATAACGTATAACGATATATAGTATTACCATATAACGTAAAACGATATATACTATTACGTAATAACGTATATTGTTATATAGTATTACCATATAACGTATAACGTTATATAGTGATACGTTATATCGTATAACGTTATATAGTATTACCATATAAAGTATAACATTACATACTATTACGTAATAACGTATAACGATATATACTATTACGTAATAACGTATAACGTTATATAGCATTACCATATATCGTAAAACGATATATAGTGTTACGTTATAACGTATAACGATATATACTATTACGTAATAACGTATATCGTTATATAGTATTACCATATAACGTATAACGTTATATTGTGTTACGTTATAACGTATAACGTTATATAGCATTACCATATATCGTAAAACGATATATAGTGTTACGTTATAACGTATAACGATATATACTATTACGTAATAAAGTATATCGTTATATAGTATTACCATATAACGTATAACGTTATATATTGTTACGTTATAACGTATAACGATATATACTATTACCATATAACGTATAACGTTATATTGTGTTACGTTATAACGTATAACGTTATATAGCATTACCATATATCGTAAAACGATATATAGTGTTACGTTATAACGTATAACGATATATACTATTACGTAATAACGTATAACGTTATATAGAATTACCATATAACGTATAACGTTATATAGTGTTACGTTATAACGTATAGCGATATATACTATTACCATATAACGTATAACGTTATATAGTGTTACGTTATAACGTATAACGTTATATAGCATTACGATATAAGGTAAAACGATATATACTATTACGTAATAACGTATAACGTTATATAGAATTACGATATAACGTATAACGTTATATAGTATTACGTTATAACGTACAACGATATATACTATTACGTAATAACGCATATCGTTATATAGTATTACCATACAACGTATAACGATATATATTGTTACGTTATAACGTAAAACGATATATAGTATTACCATATAGCGTATAACGTTATATATTGTTACGTTATAACGTATAACGTTATATAGCATTACCATATAACGTAAAACGATATATACTATTACGTAATAACGTATAACGTTATATAGAATTACCATATTACGTATAACGTTATATAGTGTTGCGTTATAACGTATAACGATATATACTATTACGTAATAACGTATATCGTTATATAGTATTACCATATAACGTATAACGTTATATATTGTTACGTTATATCGTATAACGTTATATAGTATTACCTTATATTGTAAAACGATATATAGTGTTACGCTATAACGTATAACGATATATACTATTACGTAATAACGTATATCGTTATATAGTATTACCATATAACGTATAACGTTATATATTGTTACGTTATAACGTATAGCGATATATACTATTACCATATAACGTATAACGTTATACAGTGTTACGTTATAACGTATAACGATATATACTATTACGTAATAACGTATATCGTTATATAGTTTTACCATATAGCGTATAACGTTATATATTGTTACGTTATAACGTATAACGTTATATAGCATTACCATATAACGTAAAACGATATATACTATTACGTAATAACGTATAACGTTATATAGAATTACCATATTACGTATAACGATATATAGTGTTACGTTATAACGTGTAACGAAATATACTATTACGTAATAACGTATATCGTTATATAGTATTATCATATAACGTATAACGTTATATATTGTTACGTTATAACGTATAACGATATACAGTATTACCATACAACGTATAGCGTTATATAGTGTTACGTTATAACGTATATCGTTATATAGCATTACCATATAACGTAAAACGTTATATATTGTTACGTTATAACGTATAACGATATATAGTATTACCATATAACGTATAACGTTATATAGTGTTACGTTATAACGTATAACGATATATAGTATTACCATATAACGTATAACGTTATATAGTGTTACGTTATAACGTATAACGATATATACTATTACGTAATAACGTATATCGTTATATAGTATTACCATATAACGTATAACGTTATACAGTGTTACGTTATAACGTATAACGATATATACTATTACGTAATAACGTATATCGTTATATAGTATTACCATATAGCGTATAACGTTATATTGTGTTACGTTATAACGTATAACGTTATATAGCATTACCATATATCGTAAAACGATATATAGTGTTACGTTACAACGTATAACGATATATACTATTACGTAATAACGTATATCGTTATATAGTATTACCATATAACGTATAACGTTATATATTGTTACGTTATAACGTATAGCGATATATACTATTACCATATAACGTATAACGTTATATAGCATTACCATATAACGTAAAACGATATATACTATTACGGAATAACGTATAACGTTATATAGAATTACGATATAACGTATAATGTTATATAGTGTTACGTTATAACGTATAACGATATATACTATTACGTAATAACGTATATCGTTATATAGTATTGCCATATAACGTATAACGTTATATATTGTTACGTTATAACGTATAACGATATATAGTATTACCATATAACGTATAACGTTATATAGTGTTACGTTATAACGTATAACGATATATACCATTACGTAATAACGTATATCGTTATATAGTATTTCCATATAACGTATAACGTTTTATATTGTTACGTTATAACGTATAACGATATATAGTATTACCATATAACGTAAAACGATATATACTATTACGTAATAACGTATATTGTTATATAGTATTACCATATAACGTATAACGTTATATAGTGATACGTTATATCGTATAACGTTATATAGTATTACCATATAAAGTATAACATTACATACTATTACGTAATAACGTATAACGATATATACTATTACGTAATAACGTATATCGTTATATAGTATTACCATATAACGTATAACGTTATATAGTGTTACGTTATAACGTATAACGATATATACTATTACGTAATAACGTATATCGTTATATAGTATTTCCATATAACGTATAACGTTATATATTGTTACGTTATAACGTATAACGATATATACTATTACGTAATAACGTATAACGATATATACTATTACGTAATAACGTATAACGATATATACTATTACGTAATAACGTATATCCTTATATAGTATTACCATATAACGTATAACGTTATATATTGTTACGTTATAACGTATAGCGATATATACTATTACCATATAACGTATAACGTTATACAGTGTTACGTTATAACGTATATCGTTATATAGCATTACCATATAACGTAAAACGTTATATATTGTTACGTTATAACGTATAACGATATATAGTATTACCATATAACGTATAACGTTATATAGTGTTACGTTATAACGTATAACGATATATAGTATTACCATATAACGTATAACGTTATATATTGTTACGTTATATCGTATAACGTTATATAGTATTACCATATATCGTAAAACGATATATAGTGTTACGTTATAACGTATAACGATATATACTATTACGTAATAACGTATATCGTTATATAGTTTTACCATATAGCGTATAACGTTATATATTGTTACGTTATAACGTATAACGTTATATAGCATTACCATATAACGTAAAACGATATATACTATTACGTAATAACGTATAACGTTATATAGAATTACCATATTACGTATAACGATATATAGTGTTACGTTATAACGTATAACGAAATATACTATTACGTAATAACGTATATCGTTATATAGTATTACCATATAACGTATAACGTTTTATATTGTTACGTTATAACGTATAACGATATATAGTATTACCATATAACGTAAAACGATATATACTATTACGTAATAACGTATATTGTTATATAGTATTACCATATAACGTATAACGTTATATAGTGATACGTTATATCGTATAACGTTATATAGTATTACCATATAAAGTATAACATTACATACTATTACGTAATAACGTATAACGATATATACTATTACGTAATAACGTATAACGTTATATAGCATTACCATATATCGTAAAACGATATATAGTGTAACGTTATAACGTATAACGATATATACTATTACGTAATAACGAATATCGTATTACCATATAACGTATAACGTATAACGTTATATTGTGTTACGTTATAACGTATAACGTTATATAGCATTACCATATATCGTAAAACGATATATAGTGTTACGTTAGAACGTGTAACGATATATACTATTACGTAATAACGTATATCGTTATATAGTATTACCATATAACGTATAACGTTATATATTGTTACGTTATAACGTATAACGATATATAGTATTACCATATAACGTATAACGTTATATAGCATTACCATATAACGTAAAACGATATATACTATTACGGAATAGCGGATAACGTTATATAGAATTACCATATAACGTATAACGTTATATAGTGTTACGTTATAACGTATAACGATATATACTATTACGTAATAACGTATATCGTTATATAGTATTACCATATAACGTATAACGTTATATATTGTTACGTTATAACGTATAGCGATATATACTATTATCATATAACGTATAGCGTTATATATTGTTACGTTATAACGTATAACGTTATATAGCATTACCATATAACGTAAAACGATATATACTATTACGTAATAACGTATAACGTTATATAGCATTACCATATATCGTAAAACGATATATAGTGTAACGTTATAACGTATAACGATATATACTATTACGTAATAACGAATATCGTATTACCATATAACGTATAACGTATAACGTTATATTGTGTTACGTTATAACGTATAACGTTATATAGAATTACCATATTACGTATAACGTTATATAGTGTTGCGTTATAACGTATAACGATATATACTATTACGTAATAACGTATATCGTTATATAGTATTACCATATAACGTATAACGTTATATATTGTTACGTTATATCGTATAACGTTATATAGTATTACCATATATCGTAAAACGATATATAGTGTTACGTTATAACGTATAACGATATATACTATTACGTAATAACGTATATCGTTATATAGTATTACCATATAACGTATAACGTTATATATTGTTACGTTATAACGTATAGCGATATATACTATTACCATATAACGTATAACGTTATACAGTGTTACGTTATAACGTATAACGATATATACTATTACGTAATAACGTATATCGTTATATAGTTTTACCATATAGCGTATAACGTTATATATTGTTACGTTATAACGTATAACGTTATATAGCATTACCATATAACGTAAAACGATATATACTATTACGTAATAACGTATAACGTTATATAGAATTACCATATTACGTATAACGATATATAGTGTTACGTTATAACGTATAACGAAATATACTATTACGTAATAACGTATATCGTTATATAGTATTATCATATAACGTATAACGTTATATAGTGTTACGTTATAACGTATAACGTTATATAGCATTACGATATAAGGTAAAACGATATATACTATTACGTAATAACGTATAACGTTATATAGAATTACCATATAACGTATAACGTTATATAGTATTACGTTATAACGTACAACGATATATACTATTACGTAATAACGCATATCGTTATATAGTATTACCATACAACGTATAACGATATATATTGTTACGTTATAACGTAAAACGGTATATAGTATTACCATATAGCGTATAACGTTATATATTGTTACGTTATAACGTATAACGTTATATAGCATTACCATATAACGTAAAACGATATATACTATTACGTAATAACGTATAACGTTATATAGAATTACCATATTACGTATAACGTTATATAGTGTTGCGTTATAACGTATAACGATATATACTATTACGTAATAACGTATATCGTTATATAGTATTACCATATAACGTATAACGTTATATATTGTTACGTTATATCGTATAACGTTATATAGTATTACCATATATCGTAAAACGATATATAGTGTTACGTTATAACGTATAACGATATATACTATTACGTAATAACGTATATCGTTATATAGTATTACCATATAACGTATAACGTTATATATTGTTACGTTATAACGTATAGCGATATATACTATTACCATATAACGTATAACGTTATACAGTGTTACGTTATAACGTATAACGATATATACTATTACGTAATAACGTATATCGTTATATAGTTTTACCATATAGCGTATAACGTTATATATTGTTACGTTATAACGTATAACGTTATATAGCATTACCATATAACGTAAAACGATATATACTATTACGTAATAACGTATAACGTTATATAGAATTACCATATTACGTATAACGATATATAGTGTTACGTTATAACGTATAACGAAATATACTATTACGTAATAACGTATATCGTTATATAGTATTATCATATAACGTATAACGTTATATATTGTTACGTTATAACGTATAACGATATACAGTATTACCATACAACGTATAGCGTTATATAGTGTTACGTTATAACGTATATCGTTATATAGCATTACCATATAACGTAAAACGTTATATATTGTTACGTTATAACGTATAACGATATATAGTATTACCATATAACGTATAACGTTATATAGTGTTACGTTATAACGTATAACGATATATAGTATTACCATATAACGTATAACGTTATATAGTGTTACGTTATAACGTATAACGATATATACTATTACGTAATAACGTATATCGTTATATAGTATTACCATATAACGTATAACGTTATACAGTGTTACGTTATAACGTATAACCATATATACTATTACGTAATAACGTATATCGTTATATAGTATTACCATATAGCGTATAACGTTATATTGTGTTACGTTATAACGTATAACGTTATATAGCATTACCATATATCGTAAAACGATATATAGTGTTACGTTACAACGTATAACGATATATACCATTACGTAATAACGTATATCGTTATATAGTATTTCCATATAACGTATAACGTTTTATATTGTTACGTTATAACGTATAACGATATATAGTATTACCATATAACGTAAAACGATATATACTATTACGTAATAACGTATATTGTTATATAGTATTACCATATAACGTATAACGTTATATAGTGATACGTTATATCGTATAACGTTATATAGTATTACCATATAAAGTATAACATTACATACTATTACGTAATAACGTATAACGATATATACTATTACGTAATAACGTATATCGTTATATAGTATTACCATATAACGTATAACGTTATATAGTGTTACGTTATAACGTATAACGATATATACTATTACGTAATAACGTATATCGTTATATAGTATTTCCATATAACGTATAACGTTATATATTGTTACGTTATAACGTATAACGATATATACTATTACGTAATAACGTATAACGATATATACTATTACGTAATAACGTATAACGATATATACTATTACGTAATAACGTATATCCTTATATAGTATTACCATATAACGTATAACGTTATATATTGTTACGTTATAACGTATAGCGATATATACTATTACCATATAACGTATAACGTTATACAGTGTTACGTTATAACGTATATCGTTATATAGCATTACCATATAACGTAAAACGTTATATATTGTTACGTTATAACGTATAACGATATATAGTATTACCATATAACGTATAACGTTATATAGTGTTACGTTATAACGTATAACGATATATAGTATTACCATATAACGTATAACGTTATATATTGTTACGTTATATCGTATAACGTTATATAGTATTACCATATATCGTAAAACGATATATAGTGTTACGTTATAACGTATAACGATATATACTATTACGTAATAACGTATATCGTTATATAGTTTTACCATATAGCGTATAACGTTATATATTGTTACGTTATAACGTATAACGTTATATAGCATTACCATATAACGTAAAACGATATATACTATTACGTAATAACGTATAACGTTATATAGAATTACCATATTACGTATAACGATATATAGTGTTACGTTATAACGTATAACGAAATATACTATTACGTAATAACGTATATCGTTATATAGTATTACCATATAACGTATAACGTTTTATATTGTTACGTTATAACGTATAACGATATATAGTATTACCATATAACGTAAAACGATATATACTATTACGTAATAACGTATATTGTTATATAGTATTACCATATAACGTATAACGTTATATAGTGATACGTTATATCGTATAACGTTATATAGTATTACCATATAAAGTATAACATTACATACTATTACGTAATAACGTATAACGATATATACTATTACGTAATAACGTATAACGTTATATAGCATTACCATATATCGTAAAACGATATATAGTGTAACGTTATAACGTATAACGATATATACTATTACGTAATAACGAATATCGTATTACCATATAACGTATAACGTATAACGTTATATTGTGTTACGTTATAACGTATAACGTTATATAGCATTACCATATATCGTAAAACGATATATAGTGTTACGTTAGAACGTATAACGATATATACTATTACGTAATAACGTATATCGTTATATAGTATTACCATATAACGTATAACGTTATATATTGTTACGTTATAACGTATAACGATATATAGTATTACCATATAACGTATAACGTTATATAGCATTACCATATAACGTAAAACGATATATACTATTACGGAATAGCGGATAACGTTATATAGAATTACCATATAACGTATAACGTTATATAGTGTTACGTTATAACGTATAACGATATATACTATTACGTAATAACGTATATCGTTATATAGTATTACCATATAACGTATAACGTTATATATTGTTACGTTATAACGTATAGCGATATATACTATTATCATATAACGTATAGCGTTATATATTGTTACGTTATAACGTATAACGTTATATAGCATTACCATATAACGTAAAACGATATATACTATTACGTAATAACGTATAACGTTATATAGCATTACCATATATCGTAAAACGATATATAGTGTAACGTTATAACGTATAACGATATATACTATTACGTAATAACGAATATCGTATTACCATATAACGTATAACGTATAACGTTATATTGTGTTACGTTATAACGTATAACGTTATATAGAATTACCATATTACGTATAACGTTATATAGTGTTGCGTTATAACGTATAACGATATATACTATTACGTAATAACGTATATCGTTATATAGTATTACCATATAACGTATAACGTTATATATTGTTACGTTATATCGTATAACGTTATATAGTATTACCATATATCGTAAAACGATATATAGTGTTACGTTATAACGTATAACGATATATACTATTACGTAATAACGTATATCGTTATATAGTATTACCATATAACGTATAACGTTATATATTGTTACGTTATAACGTATAGCGATATATACTATTACCATATAACGTATAACGTTATACAGTGTTACGTTATAACGTATAACGATATATACTATTACGTAATAACGTATATCGTTATATAGTTTTACCATATAGCGTATAACGTTATATATTGTTACGTTATAACGTATAACGTTATATAGCATTACCATATAACGTAAAACGATATATACTATTACGTAATAACGTATAACGTTATATAGAATTACCATATTACGTATAACGATATATAGTGTTACGTTATAACGTATAACGAAATATACTATTACGTAATAACGTATATCGTTATATAGTATTATCATATAACGTATAACGTTATATAGTGTTACGTTATAACGTATAACGTTATATAGCATTACGATATAAGGTAAAACGATATATACTATTACGTAATAACGTATAACGTTATATAGAATTACCATATAACGTATAACGTTATATAGTATTACGTTATAACGTACAACGATATATACTATTACGTAATAACGCATATCGTTATATAGTATTACCATACAACGTATAACGATATATATTGTTACGTTATAACGTAAAACGGTATATAGTATTACCATATAGCGTATAACGTTATATATTGTTACGTTATAACGTATAACGTTATATAGCATTACCATATAACGTAAAACGATATATACTATTACGTAATAACGTATAACGTTATATAGAATTACCATATTACGTATAACGTTATATAGTGTTGCGTTATAACGTATAACGATATATACTATTACGTAATAACGTATATCGTTATATAGTATTACCATATAACGTATAACGTTATATATTGTTACGTTATATCGTATAACGTTATATAGTATTACCATATATCGTAAAACGATATATAGTGTTACGTTATAACGTATAACGATATATACTATTACGTAATAACGTATATCGTTATATAGTATTACCATATAACGTATAACGTTATATATTGTTACGTTATAACGTATAGCGATATATACTATTACCATATAACGTATAACGTTATACAGTGTTACGTTATAACGTATAACGATATATACTATTACGTAATAACGTATATCGTTATATAGTTTTACCATATAGCGTATAACGTTATATATTGTTACGTTATAACGTATAACGTTATATAGCATTACCATATAACGTAAAACGATATATACTATTACGTAATAACGTATAACGTTATATAGAATTACCATATTACGTATAACGATATATAGTGTTACGTTATAACGTATAACGAAATATACTATTACGTAATAACGTATATCGTTATATAGTATTATCATATAACGTATAACGTTATATATTGTTACGTTATAACGTATAACGATATACAGTATTACCATACAACGTATAGCGTTATATAGTGTTACGTTATAACGTATATCGTTATATAGCATTACCATATAACGTAAAACGTTATATATTGTTACGTTATAACGTATAACGATATATAGTATTACCATATAACGTATAACGTTATATAGTGTTACGTTATAACGTATAACGATATATAGTATTACCATATAACGTATAACGTTATATAGTGTTACGTTATAACGTATAACGATATATACTATTACGTAATAACGTATATCGTTATATAGTATTACCATATAACGTATAACGTTATACAGTGTTACGTTATAACGTATAACCATATATACTATTACGTAATAACGTATATCGTTATATAGTATTACCATATAGCGTATAACGTTATATTGTGTTACGTTATAACGTATAACGTTATATAGCATTACCATATATCGTAAAACGATATATAGTGTTACGTTACAACGTATAACGATATATACTATTACGTAATAACGTATATCGTTATATAGTATTACCATATAACGTATAACGTTATATATTGTTACGTTATAACGTATAGCGATATATACTATTACCATATAACGTATAACGTTATATAGCATTACCATATAACGTAAAACGATATATACTATTACGGAATAACGTATAACGTTATATAGAATTACCATATAACGTATAATGTTATATAGTGTTACGTTATAACGTATAACGATATATACTATTACGTAATAACGTATATCGTTATATAGTATTGCCATATAACGTATAACGTTATATATTGTTACGTTATAACGTATAACGATATATAGTATTACCATATAACGTATAACGTTATATAGTGTTACGTTATAACGTATAACGATATATACCATTACGTAATAACGTATATCGTTATATAGTATTTCCATATAACGTATAACGTTTTATATTGTTACGTTATAACGTATAACGATATATAGTATTACCATATAACGTAAAACGATATATACTATTACGTAATAACGTATATTGTTATATAGTATTACCATATAACGTATAACGTTATATAGTGATACGTTATATCGTATAACGTTATATAGTATTACCATATAAAGTATAACATTACATACTATTACGTAATAACGTATAACGATATATACTATTACGTAATAACGTATATCGTTATATAGTATTACCATATAACGTATAACGTTATATAGTGTTACGTTATAACGTATAACGATATATACTATTACGTAATAACGTATATCGTTATATAGTATTTCCATATAACGTATAACGTTATATATTGTTACGTTATAACGTATAACGGTATATACTATTACGTAATAACGTATAACGATATATACTATTACGTAATAACGTATAACGATATATACTATTACGTAATAACGTATATCGTTATATAGCATTACCATATAACGTATAACATTATATATTGTTACGTTATAACGTATAACGATATATAGTATTACCATATAACGTATAACGTTATATAGCATTACCATATAACGTAAAACGATATATACTATTACGGAATAACGTATAACGTTATATAGAATCACCATATAACGTATAACGTTATATAGTGTTACGTTATAACGTATAACGATATATAGCATTACCATATATCGTAAAACGATATATAGTGTTACGTTACAACGTATAACGATATATACTATTACGTAATAACGTATATCGTTATATAGTATTACCATATAACGTATAACGTTATATATTGTTACGTTATAACGTATAGCGATATATACTATTACCATATAACGTATAACGTTATATAGCATTACCATATAACGTATAACGATATATACTATTACGGAATAACGTATAACGTTATATAGAATCACCATATAACGTATAACGTTATATAGTGTTACGTTATAACGTATAACGATATATAGCATTACCATATATCGTAAAACGATATATAGTGTTACGTTACAACGTATAACGATATATACTATTACGTAATAACGTATATCGTTATATAGTATTACCATATAACGTATAACGTTATATATTGTTACGTTATAACGTATAACGATATATACTATTACGTAATAACGTATAACGATATATACTATTACGTAATAACGTATAACGATATATACTATTACGTAATAACGTATATCGTTATATAGCATTACCATATAACGTATAACATTATATATTGTTACGTTATAACGTATAACGATATATAGTATTACCATATAACGTATAACGTTATATAGCATTACCATATAACGTAAAACGATATATACTATTACGTAATAACGTATATCGTTATATAGTATTACCATATAACGTATAACGTTATATAGTGTTACGTTATAACGTATAACGATATATACTATTACGTAATAACGTATATCGTTATATAGTATTACCATATAACGTATAACGTTATACAGTGTTACGTTATAACGTATAACGATATATACTATTACGTAATAACGTATATCGTTATATAGTATTACCATATAGCGTATAACGTTATATTGTGTTACGTTATAACGTATAACGTTATATAGCATTACCATATATCGTAAAACGATATATAGTGTTACGTTACAACGTATAACGATATATACTATTACGTAATAACGTATATCGTTATATAGTATTACCATATAACGTATAACGTTATATATTGTTACGTTATAACGTATAGCGATATATACTATTACCATATAACGTATAACGTTATATAGCATTACCATATAACGTAAAACGATATATACTATTACGGAATAACGTATAACGTTATATAGAATTACCATATAACGTATAATGTTATATAGTGTTACGTTATAACGTATAACGATATATACTATTACGTAATAACGTATATCGTTATATAGTATTGCCATATAACGTATAACGTTATATATTGTTACGTTATAACGTATAACGATATATAGTATTACCATATAACGTATAACGTTATATAGTGTTACGTTATAACGTATAACGATATATACCATTACGTAATAACGTATATCGTTATATAGTATTTCCATATAACGTATAACGTTTTATATTGTTACGTTATAACGTATAACGATATATAGTATTACCATATAACGTAAAACGATATATACTATTACGTAATAACGTATATTGTTATATAGTATTACCATATAACGTATAACGTTATATAGTGATACGTTATATCGTATAACGTTATATAGTATTACCATATAAAGTATAACATTACATACTATTACGTAATAACGTATAACGATATATACTATTACGTAATAACGTATATCGTTATATAGTATTACCATATAACGTATAACGTTATATAGTGTTACGTTATAACGTATAACGATATATACTATTACGTAATAACGTATATCGTTATATAGTATTTCCATATAACGTATAACGTTATATATTGTTACGTTATAACGTATAACGATATATACTATTACGTAATAACGTATAACGATATATACTATTACGTAATAACGTATAACGATATATACTATTACGTAATAACGTATATCGTTATATAGCATTACCATATAACGTATAACATTATATATTGTTACGTTATAACGTATAACGATATATAGTATTACCATATAACGTATAACGTTATATAGCATTACCATATAACGTAAAACGATATATACTATTACGGAATAACGTATAACGTTATATAGAATCACCATATAACGTATAACGTTATATAGTGTTACGTTATAACGTATAACGATATATACTATTACGTAATAACGTATATCGTTATATAGTATTACCATATAACGTATAACGTTTTATATTGTTACGTTATAACGTATAACGATATATAGTATTACCATATAACGTAAAACGATATATACTATTACGTAATAACGTATATTGTTATATAGTATTACCATACAACGTATAACGTTATATAGTGATACGTTATATCGTATAACGTTATATAGTATTACCATATAAAGTATAACATTACATACTATTACGTAATAACGTATAACGATATATACTATTACGTAATAACGTATAACGTTATATAGCATTACCATATATCGTAAAACGATATATAGTGTTACGTTATAACGTATAACGATATATACTATTACGTAATAACGTATATCGTTATATAGTATTACCATATAACGTATAACGTTATATTGTGTTACGTTATAACGTATAACGTTATATAGCATTACCATATATCGTAAAACGATATATAGTGTTACGTTATAACGTATAACGATATATACTATTACGTAATAACGTATATCGTTATATAGTATTACCATATAACGTATAACGTTATATATTGTTACGTTATAACGTATAACGATATATACTATTACCATATAACGAATAACGTTATATAGTGTTACGTTATAACGTATAACGTTATATAGCATTACCATATAACGTAAAACGATATATACTATTACGGAATAACGTATAACGTTATATAGAATTACCATATAACGTATGACGTTATATAGTGTTACGTTATAACGTATAGCGATATATACTATTACCATATAACGTATAACGTTATATAGTGTTACGTTATAACGTATAACGTTATATAGCATTACGATATAAGGTAAAACGATATATACTATTACGTAATAACGTATAACGTTATATAGCATTACCATATAACGTAAAACGATATATACTATTACGTAATAACGTATAACGTTATATAGAATTACCATATTACGTATAACGTTATATAGTGTTGCGTTATAACGTATAACGATATATACTATTACGTAATAACGTATATCGTTATATAGTATTACCATATAACGTATAACGTTATATATTGTTACGTTATATCGTTTAACGTTATATAGTATTACCATATATCGTAAAACGATATATAGTGCTACGTTATAACGTATAACGATATATACTATTACGTAATAACGTATATCGTTATATAGTTTTACCATATAGCGTATAACGTTATATATTGTTACGTTATAACGTATAACGTTATATAGCATTACCATATAACGTAAAACGATATATACTATTACGTAATAACGTATAACGTTATATAGAATTACCATATTACGTATAACGATATATAGTGTTACGTTATAACGTATAACGAAATATACTATTACGTAATAACGTATATCGTTATATAGTATTATCATATAACGTATAACGTTATATATTGTTACGTTATAACGTATAACGATATACAGTATTACCATACAACGTATAGCGTTATATAGTGTTACGTTATAACGTATATCGTTATATAGCATTACCATATAACGTAAAACGTTATATATTGTTACGTTATAACGTATAACGATATATAGTATTACCATATAACGTATAACGTTATATAGTGTTACGTTATAACGTATAACGATATATAGTATTACCATATAACGTATAACGTTATATAGTGTTACGTTATAACGTATAACGATATATACTATTACGTAATAACGTATATCGTTATATAGTATTACCATATAACGTATAACATTATACAGTGTTACGTTATAACGTATAACGATATATACTATTACGTAATAACGTATATCGTTATATAGTATTACCATATAGCGTATAACGTTATATTGTGTTACGTTATAACGTATAACGTTATATAGCATTACCATATATCGTAAAACGATATATAGTGTTACGTTACAACGTATAACGATATATACTATTACGTAATAACGTATATCGTTATATAGTATTACCATATAACGTATAACGTTATATATAGTTACGTTATAACGTATAGCGATATATACTATTACCATATAACGTATAACGTTATATAGCATTACCATATAACGTAAAACGATATATACTATTACGGAATAACGTATAACGTTATATAGAATTACCATATAACGTATAACGTTATATAGTGTTACGTTATAACGTATAACGATATATACTATTACGTAATAACGTATATCGTTATATAGTATTACCATATAACGTATAACGTTATATATAGTTACGTTATAACGTATAGCGATATATACTATTACCATAGAACGTATAGCGTTATATATTGTTACGTTATAACGTATAACGTTATATAGCATTACCATATAACGTAAAACGATATATACTATTACGTAATAACGTATAACGTTATATAGAATTACCATATAACTTATAACGATATATAGTGTTACGTTATAACGTATAACGAAATATACTATTACGTAATAACGTATATCGTTATATAGTATTATCATATAACGTATAACGTTATATATTGTTACGTTATAACGTATAACGATATACAGTATTACCATACAACGTATAGCGTTATATAGTGTTACGTTATAACGTATATCGTTATATAGCATTACCATATAACGTATAACGATATATACTATTACGTAATAACGTATATCGCTATATAGTATTACCATATAACGTATAACGTTATATAGTGTTACGTAATAACGTATAACGATATATAGTATTACCATATAACGTAAAACGATATATACTATTACGTAATAACGTATATTGTTATATAGTATTACCATATAACGTATAACGTTATATAGTGTTACGTTATAACGTATAACGATATATACTATTACGGAATAACGTATAACGTTATATAGAATTACCATATAACGTATAACGTTATATTGTGTTACGTTATAACGTATAACGTTATATAGCATTACCATATATCGTAAAACGATATATAGTGTTACGTTATAACGTATACGATATATACTATTACGTAATAACGTATATCGTTATATAGTATTACCATATAACGTATAACGTTATATATTGTTACGTTATAACGTATAGCGATATATACTATTACCATATAACGTATAACGTTATATAGCATTACCATATAACGTAAAACGGTATATACTATTACGGAATAACGTATAACGTTATATAGAATTACCATATAACGTATAACGTTATATATTGTTACGTTATAACGTATAGCGATATATACTATTACCATATAACGTATAGCGTTATATATTGTTACGTTATAACGTATAACGTTATATAGCATTACCATATAACGTAAAACGATATATACTATTACGTAATAACGTATAACGTTATATAGAATTACCATATAACGTATAACGTTATATAGTGTTACGTTATAACGTATAGCGATATATACTATTACCATATAACGTATAACGATATATACTATTACGTAATAACGTATATCGTTATATAGTATTACCATATAACGTATAACGTTATATATTGTTACGTTATAACGTATAGCGATATATACTATTACCATATAACGTATAACGATATATACTATTACATAATAACGTATATCGTTATATAGTATTACCATATAACGTATAACGTTATATAGTGTTACGTTATAACGTATAACGATATATACTATTACGTAATAACGTATATCGTTATATAGTATTACCATATAACGTATAACGTTATATATTGTTACGTTATAACGTATAGCGATATATACTATTACCATATAACGTATAACGTTATATATTGTTACGTTATAACGTATAACGTTATATAGCATTACCATATAACGTAAAACGATATATACTATTACGTAATAACGTATAACGTTATATAGAATTACCATATAACGTATAACGTTATATAATGTTACGTTATAACGTATAACGAAATATACTATTAAGTAATAACGTATATCGTTATATAGTATTACCATATAACGTATAACGTTATATATTGTTACGTTATAACGTATAACGATATACAGTATTACCATACAACGTATAGCGTTATATAGTGTTACGTTATAACGTATATCGTTATATAGCATTACCATATAACGTAAAGCGATATATACTATTTCGTAATACCGTATATTGTTATATAGTATTACCATATAACGTATAACGTTATATATTGTTACGTTATAACGTATAACGATATATAGTATTACCATATAACGTATAATGTTATATAGTGTTACGTTATAACGTATAACGATATATACTATTACGTAATAACGTATATCGTTATATAGTATTACCATATAACGTATAACGTTATATATTGTTACGTTATAACGTATAGCGATATATACTATTACCATATAACGTATAACGCTATATACTATTACGTAATAACGTATATCGTTATATAGTATTACCATATAACGTATAACGTTATATATTGTTACGTTATAACGTATAACGTTATATAGTATTACGTTATAACGTAAAACGATATATACTATTACGTAATAACGTATAACGTTATATAGAATTACCATATAACGTATAACCTTATAGTATTACGTTATAACGTATAATGATATATACTATTACGTAATAACGCATATCGTTATATAGTATTACCATATAACGTATAACGTTATATAGTGTTACGTTATAACGTATAGCGATATATACTATTACCATATAACGTATAACGATATATACTATTACGTAATAACGTATATCGTTATATAGTATTACCATATAACGTATAACGTTATATATTGTTACGTTATAACGTATAGCGATATATACTATTACCATATAACGTATAACGATATATACTATTACATAATAACGTATATCGTTATATAGTATTACCATATAACGTATAACGTTATATAGTGTTACGTTATAACGTATAACGATATATACTATTACGTAATAACGTATATCGTTATATAGTATTACCATATAACGTATAACGTTATATATTGTTACGTTATAACGTATAGCGATATATACTATTACCATATAACGTATAACGTTATATATTGTTACGTTATAACGTATAACGTTATATAGCATTACCATATAACGTAAAACGATATATACTATTACGTAATAACGTATAACGTTATATAGAATTACCATATAACGTATAACGTTATATAATGTTACGTTATAACGTATAACGAAATATACTATTAAGTAATAACGTATATCGTTATATAGTATTACCATATAACGTATAACGTTATATATTGTTACGTTATAACGTATAACGATATACAGTATTACCATACAACGTATAGCGTTATATAGTGTTACGTTATAACGTATATCGTTATATAGCATTACCATATAACGTAAAGCGATATATACTATTTCGTAATACCGTATATTGTTATATAGTATTACCATATAACGTATAACGTTATATATTGTTACGTTATAACGTATAACGATATATAGTATTACCATATAACGTATAATGTTATATAGTGTTACGTTATAACGTATAACGATATATACTATTACGTAATAACGTATATCGTTATATAGTATTACCATATAACGTATAACGTTATATATTGTTACGTTATAACGTATAGCGATATATACTATTACCATATAACGTATAACGCTATATACTATTACGTAATAACGTATATCGTTATATAGTATTACCATATAACGTATAACGTTATATATTGTTACGTTATAACGTATAACGTTATATAGTATTACGTTATAACGTAAAACGATATATACTATTACGTAATAACGTATAACGTTATATAGAATTACCATATAACGTATAACCTTATAGTATTACGTTATAACGTATATGATATATACTATTACGTAATAACGCATATCGTTATATAGTATTACCATATAACGTATAACGTTATATAGTGTTACGTTATAATGTATAACGTTATATAGCATTACCATATAAGGTAAAACGATATATACTATTACGTAATAACGTATATCGTTATATAGAATTACCATATAACGTATAACGTTATATAGTATTACGTTATAACGTATAACGACATATACTATTACGTAATAACGTATATCGTTATATAGTATTACCATATAACGTATAACGTTATATATTGTTACGTTATAACGTATAGCGATATATACTATTACCATATAACGTATAACGTTATATAGTGTTACGTTATAACGTATAACGTTATATAGCATTACGATATAAGGTAAAACGATATATACTATTACGTAATAACGTATAACGTTATATAGAATGACGTTATAACGTATAACGATATATACTATTACGTAATAACGTATATCGTTATATAGTATTACCATATAACGTATAACGTTATATATTGTTACGTTATAACGTATAACGATATATAGTATTACCATATAACGTATAACGTTATATAGTGTTACGTTATAACGTATAACGTTATATACTATTACGTAATAACGTATATCGTTATATAGTATTTCCATATAACGTATAACGTTTTATATTGTTACGTTATAACGTATAACGACATATAGTATTACGTTATAACGTAAAACGATATATACTATTACGTAATAACGTATAACGTTATATAGAATTACCATATAACGTATAACGTTATATAGTATTACGTTATAACGTATAACGATATATACTATTACGTAATAACGCATATCGTTATATAGTATCACCATATAACGTATAACATTATATAGTGTTACGTTATAACGTATAACGTTATATAGCATTACCATATAAGGTAAAACGATATATACTATTACGTAATAACGTATATCGTTATATAGAATTACCATATAACGTATAACGTTATATAGTATTACGTTATAACGTGTAACGATATATACTATTACGTAATAACGTATATCGTTATATAGTATTACCATATAACGTATAACGTTATATATTGTTACGTTATAACGTATAACGATATATAGTATTACCATATAACGTATAACGTTATATATTGTGACGTTATAGCGTATAACGGTATATACTATTACCATGTAACGTACAACGTTATATAGTGTTACGTTATAACGTATAACGATATATACTATTACGTAATAACGTATATCGTTATATAGTATTACCATATAACGTATAACGTTATATATTGTTACGTTATAACGTATAGCGATATATACTATTACCATATAACGTATAACGTTATATAGCATTACCATATTACGTAAAACGGTATATACTATTACGGAATAACGTATAACGTTATATAGAATTACCATATAACGTATAACGTTATATAGTGTTACGTTATAACGTATAACGATATATACTATTACGTAATAACGTATATCGTTATATAGTATTGCCATATAACGTATAACGTTATATATTGTTACGTTATAACGTATAACGATATATAGTATTACCATATAACGTATAACGTTATATAGTGTTACGTTATAACGTATAACGATATATACCATTACGTAATAACGTATATCGTTATATAGTATTTCCATATAACGTATAACGTTTAATATTGTTACGTTATAACGTATAACGATATATAGTATTACCATATAACGTAAAACGATATATACTATTACGTAATAACGTATACTGTTATATAGTATTACCATATAACGTATAACGTTATATAGTGATACGTTATATCGTATAACGTTATATAGTATTACCATATAAAGTATAACATTACATACTATTACGTAATAACGTATAACGATATATACTATTACGTAATAACGTATAACGATATATACTATTACGTAATAACGTATAACGATATATACTATTACGTAATAACGTATAACGATATATACTATTACGTAATAACGTATATCGTTATATAGCATTACCATATAACGTATAACATTATATATTGTTACGTTATAACGTATAACGATATATAGTATTACCATATAACGTATAACGTTATATAGCATTATCATATAACGTAAAACGATATATACTATTACGGAATAACGTATAACGTTATATAGAATTACCATATAACGTATAACGTTATATAGTGTTACGTTATAACGTATAGCGATATATACTATTACCATATAACGTATAACGTTAAATAGCATTACCATATAACGTAAATCGATATATACTATTACGGAATAACGTATAACGTTATATAGAATTACCATATAACGTATAACGTTATATAGTGTTACGTTATAACGTATAACGATATATATTATTACGTAATAACGTATATCGTTATATAGTATTACCATATAACGTATGACGTTATATATTGTTACGTTATAACGTATAGCGATATATACTATTACCATATAACGTATAACGATATATACTATTACGTAATAACGTATATCGTTATATAGCATTACCATATAACGTATAACGTTATATATTGTTACATTATAACGTATAACGTTATATAGTATTACGTTATAACGTAAAACGATATATACTATTAAGTAATAACGTATATCGTTATATAGTATTACCATATAACGTATAACGTTATATATTGTTACGTTATAACGTATAACGATATACATTATTACCATACAACGTATAGCGTTATATAGTGTTACGTTATAACGTATAACGATATATACTATTACGTAATAACGTATATCGTTATATAGTATTACCATATAACGTATAACGTTATATATTGTTACGTTATAACGTATAACGATATACAGTATTACCATACAACGTATAGCGTTATATAGTGTTACGTTATAACGTATATCGTTATATAGCATTACCATATAACGTAAAGCTATATATACTATTTCGTAATACCGTATATTGTTATATAGTATTACCATATAACGTATAACGTTATATATTGTTACGTTATAACGTATAACGTTATATAGCATTACCATATAACGTATAACGTTATATAGCATTACCATATAACGTATAACGTTATATATTGTTACATTATAACGTATAACGTTATATAGTATTACGTTATAACGTAAAACGATATATACTATTAAGTAATAACGTATATCGTTATATAGTATTACCATATAACGTATAACGTTATATATTGTTACGTTATAACGTATAACGATATACAGTATTACCATACAACGTATAGAGTTATATAGTGTTACGTTATAACGTATATCGTTATATAGCATTACCATATAACGTAAAGCTATATATACTATTTCGTAATACCGTATATTGTTATATAGTATTACCATATAACGTATAACGTTATATATTGTTACGTTATAACGTATAACGATATATAGTATTACCATATAACGTATAACGTTATATAGTGTTACGTTATAACGTATAACGATATATACTATTACGTAATAACGTATATCGTTATATAGTATTACCATATAACGTATAACGTTATATATTGTTACGTTATAACGTATAACGATATATAGTATTACCATATAACGTATAACGTTATATAGTGTTATGTTATAACGTATAACGATATATACCATTACGTAATAACGTATATCGTTATATAGTATTTCCATATAACGTATAACGTTTTATATTGTTACGTTATAACGTATAACGATATATAGTATTACCATATAACGTAAAACGATATATACTATTACGTAATAACGTATATTGTTATATAGTATTACCATATAACGTATAACGTTATATAGTGATACGTTATATCGTATAACGTTATATAGTATTACCATATAAAGTATAACATTACATACTATTACGTAATAACGTATAACGATATATACTATTACGTAATAACGTATATCGTTATATAGTATTACCATATAACGTATAACGTTATATAGTGTTACGTTATAACGTATAACGATATATACTATTACGTAATAACGTATATCGTTATATAGTATTTCCATATAACGTATAACGTTATATATTGTTACGTTATAACGTATAACGGTATATACTATTACGTAATAACGTAAACGATATATACTATTACGTAATAACGTATAACGATATATACTAATACGTACTAACGTATATCGTTATATAGCATTACCATATAACGTAAAACGATATATACTATTACGGAATAACGTATAACGTTATATAGAATTACCATATAACGTATAACGTTATATAGTGTTACGTTATAACGTATAACGATATATACTATTACGTAATAACGTATATCGTTATATAGTATTACCATATAACGTATAACGTTTTATATTGTTACGTTATAACGTATAACGGTATATAGTATTACCATATAACGTAAAACGATATATACTATTACGTAATAACGTATATTGTTATATAGTATTACCATATAACGTATAACGTTATATAGTGATACGTTATATCGTATAACGTTATATAGTATTACCATATAAAGTATAACATTACATACTATTACGTAATAACGTATAACGATATATACTATTACGTAATAACGTATAACGTTATATAGCATTACCATATATCGTAAAACGATATATAGTGTTACGTTATAACGTATAACGATATATACTATTACGTAATAACGTATATCGTTATATAGTATTACCATATAACGTATAACGTTATATTGTGTTACGTTTTAACGTATAACGTTATATAGCATTACCATATATCGTAAAACGATATATAGTGTTACGTTATAACGTATAACGATATATACTATTACGTAATAACGTATATCGTTATATAGTATTACCATATAACGTATAACGTTATATATTGTTACGTTATAACGTATAACGATATATACTATTACGGAATAACGTATAACGTTATATAGAATTACCATACAACGTATAACGTTATATAGTGTTACGTTATAACGTATAGCGATATATACTATTACCATATAACGTATAACGTTATATAGAATTACCATACAACGTATAACGTTATATAGTGTTACGTTATAACGTATAGCGATATATACTATTACCATATAACGTATAACGTTATATAGTGTTACGTTATAACGTATAACGTTATATAGCATTACGATATAAGGTAAAACGATATATACTATTACGTAATAACGTATATCGTTATATAGAATTACCATATAACGTATAACGTTATATAGTATTACGTTATAACGTACAACGATATATACTATTACGTAATAACGCATATCGTTATATAGTATTACCATACAACGTATAACGATATATATTGTTACGTTATAACGTAAAACGATATATAGTATTACCATATAGCGTATAACGTTATATATTGTTACGTTATAACGTATAACGTTATATATTGTTACGTTATAACGTATAACGTTATATAGCATTACCATATAACGTAAAACGATATATACTATTACGTAATAACGTATAACGTTATATAGAATTACCATATTACGTATAACGTTATATAGTGTTGCGTTATAACGTATAACGATATATACTATTACGTAATAACGTATAACGATATATACTATTACGTAATAACGTATAACGATATATACTATTACGTAATAACGTATATCGTTATATAGCATTACCATATAACGTATAACATTATATATTGTTACGTTATAACGTATAACGATATATAGTATTACCATATAACGTATAACGTTATATAGCATTACCATATAACGTAAAACGATATATACTATTACGGAATAACGTATAACGTTATATAGAATCACCATATAACGTATAACGTTATATAGTGTTACGTTATAACGTATAACGATATATACTATTACGTAATAACGTATATCGTTATATAGTATTACCATATAACGTATAACGTTTTATATTGTTACGTTATAACGTATAACGATATATAGTATTACCATATAACGTAAAACGATATATACTATTACGTAATAACGTATATTGTTATATAGTATTACCATACAACGTATAACGTTATATAGTGATACGTTATATCGTATAACGTTATATAGTATTACCATATAAAGTATAACATTACATACTATTACGTAATAACGTATAACGATATATACTATTACGTAATAACGTATAACGTTATATAGCATTACCATATATCGTAAAACGATATATAGTGTTACGTTATAACGTATAACGATATATACTATTACGTAATAACGTATATCGTTATATAGTATTACCATATAACGTATAACGTTATATTGTGTTACGTTATAACGTATAACGTTATATAGCATTACCATATAACGTAAAACGATATATACTATTACGTAATAACGTATAACGTTATATAGCATTACCATATAACGTAAAACGATATATACTATTACGGAATAACGTATAACGTTATATAGAATTACCATATAACGTATGACGTTATATAGTGTTACGTTATAACGTATAGCGATATATACTATTACCATATAACGTATAACGTTATATAGTGTTACGTTATAACGTATAACGTTATATAGCATTACGATATAAGGTAAAACGATATATACTATTACGTAATAACGTATAACGTTATATAGCATTACCATATAACGTAAAACGATATATACTATTACGTAATAACGTATAACGTTATATAGAATTACCATATTACGTATAACGTTATATAGTGTTGCGTTATAACGTATAACGATATATACTATTACGTAATAACGTATATCGTTATATAGTATTACCATATAACGTATAACGTTATATATTGTTACGTTATATCGTTTAACGTTATATAGTATTACCATATATCGTAAAACGATATATAGTGCTACGTTATAACGTATAACGATATATACTATTACGTAATAACGTATATCGTTATATAGTTTTACCATATAGCGTATAACGTTATATATTGTTACGTTATAACGTATAACGTTATATAGCATTACCATATAACGTAAAACGATATATACTATTACGTAATAACGTATAACGTTATATAGAATTACCATATTACGTATAACGATATATAGTGTTACGTTATAACGTATAACGAAATATACTATTACGTAATAACGTATATCGTTATATAGTATTATCATATAACGTATAACGTTATATATTGTTACGTTATAACGTATAACGATATACAGTATTACCATACAACGTATAGCGTTATATAGTGTTACGTTATAACGTATATCGTTATATAGCATTACCATATAACGTAAAACGTTATATATTGTTACGTTATAACGTATAACGATATATAGTATTACCATATAACGTATAACGTTATATAGTGTTACGTTATAACGTATAACGATATATAGTATTACCATATAACGTATAACGTTATATAGTGTTACGTTATAACGTATAACGATATATACTATTACGTAATAACGTATATCGTTATATAGTATTACCATATAACGTATAACATTATACAGTGTTACGTTATAACGTATAACGATATATACTATTACGTAATAACGTATATCGTTATATAGTATTACCATATAGCGTATAACGTTATATTGTGTTACGTTATAACGTATAACGTTATATAGCATTACCATATATCGTAAAACGATATATAGTGTTACGTTACAACGTATAACGATATATACTATTACGTAATAACGTATATCGTTATATAGTATTACCATATAACGTATAACGTTATATATAGTTACGTTATAACGTATAGCGATATATACTATTACCATATAACGTATAACGTTATATAGCATTACCATATAACGTAAAACGATATATACTATTACGGAATAACGTATAACGTTATATAGAATTACCATATAACGTATAACGTTATATAGTGTTACGTTATAACGTATAACGATATATACTATTACGTAATAACGTATATCGTTATATAGTATTACCATATAACGTATAACGTTATATATAGTTACGTTATAACGTATAGCGATATATACTATTACCATAGAACGTATAGCGTTATATATTGTTACGTTATAACGTATAACGTTATATAGCATTACCATATAACGTAAAACGATATATACTATTACGTAATAACGTATAACGTTATATAGAATTACCATATAACTTATAACGATATATAGTGTTACGTTATAACGTATAACGAAATATACTATTACGTAATAACGTATATCGTTATATAGTATTATCATATAACGTATAACGTTATATATTGTTACGTTATAACGTATAACGATATACAGTATTACCATACAACGTATAGCGTTATATAGTGTTACGTTATAACGTATATCGTTATATAGCATTACCATATAACGTATAACGATATATACTATTACGTAATAACGTATATCGCTATATAGTATTACCATATAACGTATAACGTTATATAGTGTTACGTAATAACGTATAACGATATATAGTATTACCATATAACGTAAAACGATATATACTATTACGTAATAACGTATATTGTTATATAGTATTACCATATAACGTATAACGTTATATAGTGTTACGTTATAACGTATAACGATATATACTATTACGGAATAACGTATAACGTTATATAGAATTACCATATAACGTATAACGTTATATTGTGTTACGTTATAACGTATAACGTTATATAGCATTACCATATATCGTAAAACGATATATAGTGTTACGTTATAACGTATACGATATATACTATTACGTAATAACGTATATCGTTATATAGTATTACCATATAACGTATAACGTTATATATTGTTACGTTATAACGTATAGCGATATATACTATTACCATATAACGTATAACGTTATATAGCATTACCATATAACGTAAAACGGTATATACTATTACGGAATAACGTATAACGTTATATAGAATTACCATATAACGTATAACGTTATATATTGTTACGTTATAACGTATAGCGATATATACTATTACCATATAACGTATAGCGTTATATATTGTTACGTTATAACGTATAACGTTATATAGCATTACCATATAACGTAAAACGATATATACTATTACGTAATAACGTATAACGTTATATAGAATTACCATATAACGTATAACGTTATATAGTGTTACGTTATAACGTATAGCGATATATACTATTACCATATAACGTATAACGATATATACTATTACGTAATAACGTATATCGTTATATAGTATTACCATATAACGTATAACGTTATATATTGTTACGTTATAACGTATAGCGATATATACTATTACCATATAACGTATAACGATATATACTATTACATAATAACGTATATCGTTATATAGTATTACCATATAACGTATAACGTTATATAGTGTTACGTTATAACGTATAACGATATATACTATTACGTAATAACGTATATCGTTATATAGTATTACCATATAACGTATAACGTTATATATTGTTACGTTATAACGTATAGCGATATATACTATTACCATATAACGTATAACGTTATATATTGTTACGTTATAACGTATAACGTTATATAGCATTACCATATAACGTAAAACGATATATACTATTACGTAATAACGTATAACGTTATATAGAATTACCATATAACGTATAACGTTATATAATGTTACGTTATAACGTATAACGAAATATACTATTAAGTAATAACGTATATCGTTATATAGTATTACCATATAACGTATAACGTTATATATTGTTACGTTATAACGTATAACGATATACAGTATTACCATACAACGTATAGCGTTATATAGTGTTACGTTATAACGTATATCGTTATATAGCATTACCATATAACGTAAAGCGATATATACTATTTCGTAATACCGTATATTGTTATATAGTATTACCATATAACGTATAACGTTATATATTGTTACGTTATAACGTATAACGATATATAGTATTACCATATAACGTATAATGTTATATAGTGTTACGTTATAACGTATAACGATATATACTATTACGTAATAACGTATATCGTTATATAGTATTACCATATAACGTATAACGTTATATATTGTTACGTTATAACGTATAGCGATATATACTATTACCATATAACGTATAACGCTATATACTATTACGTAATAACGTATATCGTTATATAGTATTACCATATAACGTATAACGTTATATATTGTTACGTTATAACGTATAACGTTATATAGTATTACGTTATAACGTAAAACGATATATACTATTACGTAATAACGTATAACGTTATATAGAATTACCATATAACGTATAACCTTATAGTATTACGTTATAACGTATAATGATATATACTATTACGTAATAACGCATATCGTTATATAGTATTACCATATAACGTATAACGTTATATAGTGTTACGTTATAACGTATAGCGATATATACTATTACCATATAACGTATAACGATATATACTATTACGTAATAACGTATATCGTTATATAGTATTACCATATAACGTATAACGTTATATATTGTTACGTTATAACGTATAGCGATATATACTATTACCATATAACGTATAACGATATATACTATTACATAATAACGTATATCGTTATATAGTATTACCATATAACGTATAACGTTATATAGTGTTACGTTATAACGTATAACGATATATACTATTACGTAATAACGTATATCGTTATATAGTATTACCATATAACGTATAACGTTATATATTGTTACGTTATAACGTATAGCGATATATACTATTACCATATAACGTATAACGTTATATATTGTTACGTTATAACGTATAACGTTATATAGCATTACCATATAACGTAAAACGATATATACTATTACGTAATAACGTATAACGTTATATAGAATTACCATATAACGTATAACGTTATATAATGTTACGTTATAACGTATAACGAAATATACTATTAAGTAATAACGTATATCGTTATATAGTATTACCATATAACGTATAACGTTATATATTGTTACGTTATAACGTATAACGATATACAGTATTACCATACAACGTATAGCGTTATATAGTGTTACGTTATAACGTATATCGTTATATAGCATTACCATATAACGTAAAGCGATATATACTATTTCGTAATACCGTATATTGTTATATAGTATTACCATATAACGTATAACGTTATATATTGTTACGTTATAACGTATAACGATATATAGTATTACCATATAACGTATAATGTTATATAGTGTTACGTTATAACGTATAACGATATATACTATTACGTAATAACGTATATCGTTATATAGTATTACCATATAACGTATAACGTTATATATTGTTACGTTATAACGTATAGCGATATATACTATTACCATATAACGTATAACGCTATATACTATTACGTAATAACGTATATCGTTATATAGTATTACCATATAACGTATAACGTTATATATTGTTACGTTATAACGTATAACGTTATATAGTATTACGTTATAACGTAAAACGATATATACTATTACGTAATAACGTATAACGTTATATAGAATTACCATATAACGTATAACCTTATAGTATTACGTTATAACGTATAATGATATATACTATTACGTAATAACGCATATCGTTATATAGTATTACCATATAACGTATAACGTTATATAGTGTTACGTTATAATGTATAACGTTATATAGCATTACCATATAAGGTAAAACGATATATACTATTACGTAATAACGTATATCGTTATATAGAATTACCATATAACGTATAACGTTATATAGTATTACGTTATAACGTATAACGACATATACTATTACGTAATAACGTATATCGTTATATAGTATTACCATATAACGTATAACGTTATATATTGTTACGTTATAACGTATAGCGATATATACTATTACCATATAACGTATAACGTTATATAGTGTTACGTTATAACGTATAACGTTATATAGCATTACGATATAAGGTAAAACGATATATACTATTACGTAATAACGTATAACGTTATATAGAATGACGTTATAACGTATAACGATATATACTATTACGTAATAACGTATATCGTTATATAGTATTACCATATAACGTATAACGTTATATATTGTTACGTTATAACGTATAACGATATATAGTATTACCATATAACGTATAACGTTATATAGTGTTACGTTATAACGTATAACGTTATATACTATTACGTAATAACGTATATCGTTATATAGTATTTCCATATAACGTATAACGTTTTATATTGTTACGTTATAACGTATAACGACATATAGTATTACGTTATAACGTAAAACGATATATACTATTACGTAATAACGTATAACGTTATATAGAATTACCATATAACGTATAACGTTATATAGTATTACGTTATAACGTATAACGATATATACTATTACGTAATAACGCATATCGTTATATAGTATCACCATATAACGTATAACATTATATAGTGTTACGTTATAACGTATAACGTTATATAGCATTACCATATAAGGTAAAACGATATATACTATTACGTAATAACGTATATCGTTATATAGAATTACCATATAACGTATAACGTTATATAGTATTACGTTATAACGTGTAACGATATATACTATTACGTAATAACGTATATCGTTATATAGTATTACCATATAACGTATAACGTTATATATTGTTACGTTATAACGTATAACGATATATAGTATTACCATATAACGTATAACGTTATATATTGTGACGTTATAGCGTATAACGGTATATACTATTACCATGTAACGTACAACGTTATATAGTGTTACGTTATAACGTATAACGATATATACTATTACGTAATAACGTATATCGTTATATAGTATTACCATATAACGTATAACGTTATATATTGTTACGTTATAACGTATAGCGATATATACTATTACCATATAACGTATAACGTTATATAGCATTACCATATTACGTAAAACGGTATATACTATTACGGAATAACGTATAACGTTATATAGAATTACCATATAACGTATAACGTTATATAGTGTTACGTTATAACGTATAACGATATATACTATTACGTAATAACGTATATCGTTATATAGTATTGCCATATAACGTATAACGTTATATATTGTTACGTTATAACGTATAACGATATATAGTATTACCATATAACGTATAACGTTATATAGTGTTACGTTATAACGTATAACGATATATACCATTACGTAATAACGTATATCGTTATATAGTATTTCCATATAACGTATAACGTTTAATATTGTTACGTTATAACGTATAACGATATATAGTATTACCATATAACGTAAAACGATATATACTATTACGTAATAACGTATACTGTTATATAGTATTACCATATAACGTATAACGTTATATAGTGATACGTTATATCGTATAACGTTATATAGTATTACCATATAAAGTATAACATTACATACTATTACGTAATAACGTATAACGATATATACTATTACGTAATAACGTATATCGTTATATAGTATTACCATATAACGTATAACGTTATATAGTGTTACGTTATAACGTATAACGATATATACTATTACGTAATAACGTATATCGTTATATAGTATTTCCATATAACGTATAACGTTATATATTGTTATATTAACGTATAACGATATATACTATTACGTAATAACGTATAACGATATATACTATTACGTAATAACGTATAACGATATATACTATTACGTAATAACGTATAACGATATATACTATTACGTAATAACGTATATCGTTATATAGCATTACCATATAACGTATAACATTATATATTGTTACGTTATAACGTATAACGATATATAGTATTACCATATAACGTATAACGTTATATAGCATTATCATATAACGTAAAACGATATATACTATTACGGAATAACGTATAACGTTATATAGAATTACCATATAACGTATAACGTTATATAGTGTTACGTTATAACGTATAGCGATATATACTATTACCATATAACGTATAACGTTAAATAGCATTACCATATAACGTAAATCGATATATACTATTACGGAATAACGTATAACGTTATATAGAATTACCATATAACGTATAACGTTATATAGTGTTACGTTATAACGTATAACGATATATATTATTACGTAATAACGTATATCGTTATATAGTATTACCATATAACGTATGACGTTATATATTGTTACGTTATAACGTATAGCGATATATACTATTACCATATAACGTATAACGATATATACTATTACGTAATAACGTATATCGTTATATAGCATTACCATATAACGTATAACGTTATATATTGTTACATTATAACGTATAACGTTATATAGTATTACGTTATAACGTAAAACGATATATACTATTAAGTAATAACGTATATCGTTATATAGTATTACCATATAACGTATAACGTTATATATTGTTACGTTATAACGTATAACGATATACATTATTACCATACAACGTATAGCGTTATATAGTGTTACGTTATAACGTATAACGATATATACTATTACGTAATAACGTATATCGTTATATAGTATTACCATATAACGTATAACGTTATATATTGTTACGTTATAACGTATAACGATATACAGTATTACCATACAACGTATAGCGTTATATAGTGTTACGTTATAACGTATATCGTTATATAGCATTACCATATAACGTAAAGCTATATATACTATTTCGTAATACCGTATATTGTTATATAGTATTACCATATAACGTATAACGTTATATATTGTTACGTTATAACGTATAACGTTATATAGCATTACCATATAACGTATAACGTTATATAGCATTACCATATAACGTATAACGTTATATATTGTTACATTATAACGTATAACGTTATATAGTATTACGTTATAACGTAAAACGATATATACTATTAAGTAATAACGTATATCGTTATATAGTATTACCATATAACGTATAACGTTATATATTGTTACGTTATAACGTATAACGATATACAGTATTACCATACAACGTATAGCGTTATATAGTGTTACGTTATAACGTATATCGTTATATAGCATTACCATATAACGTAAAGCTATATATACTATTTCGTAATACCGTATATTGTTATATAGTATTACCATATAACGTATAACGTTATATATTGTTACGTTATAACGTATAACGATATATAGTATTACCATATAACGTATAACGTTATATAGTGTTACGTTATAACGTATAACGATATATACTATTACGTAATAACGTATATCGTTATATAGTATTACCATATAACGTATAACGTTATATATTGTTACGTTATAACGTATAACGATATATAGTATTACCATATAACGTATAACGTTATATAGTGTTATGTTATAACGTATAACGATATATACCATTACGTAATAACGTATATCGTTATATAGTATTTCCATATAACGTATAACGTTTTATATTGTTACGTTATAACGTATAACGATATAT